>NW_021963040.1:0-295229 GCF_901765095.1 Microcaecilia unicolor | reverse complement strand
AGCAGTACCCTATTTTATCCCCCTCCCCCCTTACTACCTTCACTTTTGCCCTGTACATTGAAAGAAACCATAGTCAGCTTGTTACATTAAACTCAAACCGTAATTCCAATAGTAACACCTTACATTATTCCGTGATTGAACCCCTTATTACTATTATTCCCCCCTCCCCTCCCCCCCATCTTTTTAAATACTCCATGCTCATTCGTAATCCGTTCATGGTCTAGTCATAGCCAACCTCTTCATTTTCCTATATTTAATGTGTTGGTAAAGGTTCGCTGCCTTACTGGTGTTTCTTAAAGCTCTATATACCATTATCCTCTCTGTCTATTGTATTCCTTGTCCAGACTCCCTGTCCCTCATGACTCTTCCTTCTCCTTAATGTGTAGAAATTTTATTTAACACGCACCAGACAAGCAATGGTTGATGTCTATGTTCTTTAAAAATAAGGATAAAACATTTCTTGGCCAGAAAGTTCAGACGTTCCCTGATATCTCCAGAGAAACACAAAAGCGCCGGAAATCATTTCTTTTAATGAAACCAGCAGTAACTCAGCTGGGAGCCACATTTTACTTGCGGTACCCATGTAAGTGTGTGGTAAGGTACCAGTCAAATAAGTTTATATTTTTTGATCCGGCTCAACTAACAACATTTCTTACCTCAAGGCAGAACAGGGGCACTTAAAACATCAAACCCATTGATTAAAACACTGTTTAACACTAACCTGTTATCTTTATTAGCTCTATCTTTGACAGAATTACTTTAAATATATTCCATTTCTAAACATCTTGTTTCAAAATGTGGACTTGAGCATGTAATTTCATGTGTCTTTCTTGGAATTATTTTTTCTTTTACTAATGTTGAAATGTATTGCTTTTCAAACAAGTATGTACTTGATTATAAAGTTGTAAAATCTTATAAATAAAATAAAATTTCTGGGACACGCTGCAACCGTTAGCGAGAAGTCGAATCTTAAACTGATTATCAGAGTTCATATCATAGCTATAATTGTTAATAGGATCATTTATGTTGTGGGAGGGGTGGGTAAGGGGAGGGACGGGAGGGGGGATTGGGGACAAGGATGAGAGAGGGGGGGGAAGACTAGAGAGAGGGGACAAATAAAAAGCAGAACATAATACACTTTACGAAAATGCTGGAAGTACTGGGTTTTCAGATTGTTACTCTGCAATGTTGTTTGTATGTTATCTTTTCTGCTAATAAACAGAATTAAATATAAAGAAAAGAAAAGAAAAAAAAAAAAGAAAATTTATTTAACACTGCACTTCTCGCTTTATGGGAAATACTTTGCAAATATTTATTCCAAATAGAAACAAACCGCTTTCTTTTCTTTGGGGAATCCTGAGCTTCCCTGGCCTCCCATAACATCAGCTCATGAAATTTATTCCTCCAATACCAAAAAGAGGGCGATTCCTCCTGCATCCAGTGCCTGAGTATACATTTCTTTCCCACAGCATGTGCGCTTGAAAGACTTTTTTTAAAGAGGGCAGTTATCATGGGGAAAAATACCATTCTTGGTAACTGGCTTCAATCTGATCATCCCTCAATACAACAGTGGCAGTCTTTCTTGATTACATTAAGTGTTTTGGAATGCAAAGAAATCCAGTGCGGGGAAACAGCCTTCTCCAATGTTGGTCACCATTTTGGGATACATTGACCTCACATGCTCGTAGTAGAATACAGATCGGCTATTCCAATATCATATCTTGAGTAGATTTTGAACTGGTGGATGGATGGGTGTACGGGGTAGGTTGGGGGGAGTTTATTTGCATAACAGGTACAACTTAGCTGTTTATACTGGGGGCCACGGGATACCTTGTTGTTATTGTACCAAGTTTAATAGCATTTATTGTTTAAGAATTTTGTGGTTACCAATAAAATATATATTAAAAAGAAAAGCGGGTGGGGAAGAACAGGAGGAGGAGGAGGTGCTCTGTAGAAATGAAGACTCCATCTTTCTCCCGATTTTCATAGACTCCTGCCCTGCTGATGCAAAGCAACCATGCAACACAGTGATGCCACCTATATATTTTACTGATATGCTGTGTGTTTTACACCACACATATCACTTCCCCCCCCCACCCCATTTACTAAACCCTGCGGCAATGCCGACCCAGCCCTTTTGTAAGGTACTCTAATATCCTCATCTACTATAATAAAACTCACCCTCAACGTTCTGAGGACACTGACGTCAGTGAAGCCAAGCCCTGACTTCCTTCAAAAAGGTTCGAAGGTTCGTGGTGGTGAAGCCACCAAAAATCGCTCCGGGCCCCGCCCTCGAGGGCGGAGCAACGGCAGAACAACGAAGGGGTTGGCAGGGAGGGAGGCAGGGAGGCGGGGGGGGGGGGGGGGAATCGCTGCGGGCCCCACCCTCGCATCAAACATCATGACGTTGGGGGCGGAGCAATAGCAGAACAACGAAGGGGTTGGCCAGGGAGGGGGGGGGGTGTTGGTGACGAAAACCTTGCTAGCGCCCGTTTCATTTGCTCTGAAACGGGCCTCTTTTCTACTAGTTTTATTATAGACTCCCCTTTTTTTTTTAAAGATACATGCTTCTAGAATAGTTTATTCTCTCAAGTGATTTGCCAGATTTGGTTGTGTTATGCTTTGATGAAAGGGTCACCTAATAGGTACCAGAGTAACTGAAATTTCCCATTATTATTGTGTTTTCAGTTTTATTAGTAGGTCTGATCTATACGCATTTGCCAGTGTTTCATCATCCTTCTTGAATGAAGGTATTCTGCTATTGCTATGCCCTTCCCCAGCTGTATTGAACTATGGTTTAGGATCACTGTGGATAGAGATTACATTTCCTGTCCTTAAGGATTCTATATAGGGCGCCTAGATTTGCATGCTAAACCTTGGGCGTGCTCCTGAGATGCATGCACAAATTACTTGACTAACGAGTCAATTAACATTAAGAGAATCCATTAAAATTTGCGTTCACATCTGGATGTGCACTGCTGTATAAGGCATGACATAACTTAGAAGGGGATGGGGCCATGGGAGGGTCATGGGCGTGTCAGGAATATTCTGAAAAGTTACACATGTTACTGATTACTGCCTCAGGGTACCTAACTTGGGTGCCAGTGTTTACACCAGGGTTCAGCAGGTGTAAATCTGGCATTAAGCGTGATATGCTATTTATTCGTTATTTGCAGTTGATTCAGGCAATTTGAAATAATTTTTGTGTGCTCTTTCTTTAAATCTAGCCAAGCTTCCTTGCTTTACCAGATCCTGTTTATCAGAATGCTCCAACATTCCTGTTTTAATGGCAACTTTTTGAAGATACTTTTACTTTGAATCATTTTTGCCTGAGCGCATGTAATTCCTAAAGTGTAGTATCTTCAAAAGGTTATGTTGTGTCCTTGTGACCTTGTACAAATCAATTCACCCTATGTTGCCTCGGGTGCAAACTCAAATTAAACCTTCTGTTGTTAGGGAAATACCTAATGGAGGAGTGGAGGAGTAGCCTAGTGGTTAGTGCAGTGGACTTTGATCCTGGGGAACTGAGTTCAATTCCCACTGCAGCTCCTTGTGACTTTGGGTAAGTCACTTAACCCTCCATTGCCCCTGGTACAAAATAAGTACCTGAATATATGTAAACCGCTTTGAATGTAGTTGCAAAAACCTCAGAAAGGTGGTATATCAAGTCCCATTTCCCCCCTAATGAGCTACCAATGAAAAAATATGAGATAAACCTAGAATGTAAAAATATGCCAGCCAAACGATATAAAAAAAAGATTTAACCTTGGTCGGAAACCAAATCCCAACCCTTTTTACTCAAAAGGATCCTAGTGGCCATATTCTGGATTACTTCTAAGCCACAAAGACTACTTGTTGGGAAATCCGGAGAACACATTACAATAGTCTGGCCTAGTCATGAAAGTGTAGTAGCCAAAATATTCACCTGAGCGAAAATACACAATTGGTGAAGCATTTGTAGGTAAAAACGGGTCTATACCACAACAGAAATCTGCTGGATCATGGAAAAGGAAACATTTTGAAGGAACCCTAACAATCACCGGAATGCAGTTGCAGCCCTTGAATTGAAGTTTATACCTCCAGATCCCTCTTCAACCTACTCGCCCACAAAACCTCTGCCTTTTACCAGATTGACCTTTAGCTTGTGTGCTCCTAACCATTCAATCCATCCCAGTTGATAAGTATTCCTTAAGCTTAGTATTTGTTTTATCTTGTGACTTCCTTATCTCAGTAAGGCTAAAAAATGAGTAACGGCAACGTTCAAAAACATGAAATTAAAATAATAGGTAACCAAATGTTATAACGGCTAATAAAATATTCATAGGCTGCCATAAACAATAAGGATTTACAAAGCTTTTGAAAAGGAGGGTAAAGTTATGCCGGTGTTTAATCATGAAGATGTGGAACCTACGCAGTGTGCCAGATGCAACTCTGGCCACCTTGTTTGGTAGACTGGATGAACCGTACAGGCCTCTGACATTTACTATGTTATGTCTCAGTTACATTTCCAAACAGTAGGACCTATGCAAGAGAAGGCTTCAGTAGCTGGTTGTTGGCAGCCTCATGTTACTACTACTACTACTTAACATTTCTAAAGCGCTACTAGGGTTACGCAGCGCTGTACAATTTAACATAGAGGGACGGTCCCTGCTCAAGGAGCTTACAATCTAAAAGACAAGTGAACGGACAGTCCGATAGGGGCGGTCAAATTGGGGCAGTCTGGATTTACTGAACGGTAAGAGTTAGGTGCCAAACGCAGCATTGAAGAGGTGGGTTTTAAGCAAAGACTTGAAGATGGGCAGGGAGGGGGCTTGGTGTAAGGGCTTAGGAAGGTTGTTCCAAGCATAGGGTGAGGCGAGGCAGAATGAGCGGAGCCTGGAGTTGGCGGTGTTGGAGAGGGGTACAGAGAGGAGGGATTTGTCCTGTGAACGGAGGTTACGGGCGGGGGCTACTTGCTGTGCAGGAGAGCCTTATGCCCCTACTAGGGACACAAACACACACAGTAACACACATATTGACATACCAAGTCCACAAGAGACAATGGCACTCTGTCCTGGAGAAACTTATCAATTTAGATTAGCATCTTAAATTCAATTCATCCTCTGTTGGACAGGAGCCAATGTAAAGTCTTCAGCACTGTAAATATGGTCATGCACCACGTTTTCTTCTAAAACACATTGTACATTTTGTACCTGCCCTGTCAATAAATGGCATACTGGTCTTCTGTACATAGAAACAAAGCTGAATATTAGCTACTTAAAATTAACACCCTAACTCAGAATCCTCTCTAATAGAGACAACTGGGCTGAGATAGATGTTGAACAAAAGCAGGGAGAGGTCAGAGCCTTGCATATTGCAAGCCTTGCAAACTTTACCTACCTGAGTGCCAAGCTATGGAACGCACTGCCGCACAACCTGAGAAAGATTTATGAACTACTAAACGTCCGGATATCATTGAAGACCCATCTTTTTAACAAGGCATACCACACAGAACAACAAATATAAATGCACGTGTCTCCTTTTCCCTTACACAGACCCACTTTTATAATATCTGTCTGTTCTAAACTTCTACTATGTTACTTAAAATCTCTATGCAATAATATGTAATTATTTTATAACTAGTAAAACAGGCCCGTTTCCGAAACCAATGAAACGGGCGCTAGCATGTGGCTTTTTTTGTGTGTGTGTGTGTGTGTATGTGTCACAGAGTTATTTTGTGTGAGTATGTGAGGGTGCGGTGTGTGTGCAGGTTGTTGATGTGTGTCTTTTTTTGTTTTGTTTTGTTTTGTTTTTTGCTTGGGGTTTGGGGGATGTGCTGTGCTGTCCTTGGTCGCTGTTTGCTGCTGGCTGGGTCGCGGGTAATCCTTCCAGCAGGGCCGCAGCTTGTCCTGTTCGCTCACGTCCCAGATGGTGACGGGCACGTTGTTTTCCGGCTCCTCTGACTCCATGTCAAGCGATCCCAAATATAGTCTGTGCTATAGGCCCTCTGGCACTCTTCAGTGCTGGCATTAGGCATTTAAAAATTTCTCCCCCAACCCCCCCCCCCCGGTCTATTTTTGCACATACCCACAGCAGGAATATTCTTCTCTCGTTACAGTGGTGGTTCTGTGCTCTCCGTGCTGCACAGATAATGAGCCATTCTGCTGTGGAATGCTCCTCCCTTATTGTCACGTAGTTTCCTCTGATTGGTCCGTCTTACGTTGCCTAGTGTTGCCTTGGAACGGTATTGTGATGGTCCTTTGTGTTTCAGAATGTTGAGGGTGTTTTTTCTGATTGGTCCGTCATGCGAGGGCGGGGCAGAGAGACATGGTCAGTGTTGTGGCTTCACCACCATGAATCCATGAACCCTTCAGGGCGTGACTGAGTGACTTCAGAACGTTGTCTTCAGAACGTTGAGGGTGAGTATTATTATAGTAGATATCTGCTTGTTTTATACTGTTACCATAACCTCCAATATGTAACAATAAGCAACTATGTTCTAATCCACTACCACCAAGAACGATACATTGTAAGCCACTTTGAACCTGCAAAAAGGTGGGAAAAATGTGGGATACAAATGCAATAAACAAATAAAATAAATATTGTCATATCAAATACAAAAAGGATTCTATTGAATCTCTTCTCATACTGTTAACCGGATTCTCCCTTTTAAGTAAGACTTGAATTGGAATAATACAACTTCCAAGACACTAATCCTCTGAAGCCACAGACGCAGCAAATCATAATCAATAGTATAAAAAGGCACAGACAGATAAACCAAAATAATGTCCTGCCCCTGGTAAGTGGCCAATCACGCCTCAATGAGGGAAATTCATAACCTCCAATTTCCTAGAAACCGGTGTCTTCCATAGCTTCCCTTTTGCAGTTTCCTATGCCATGGATAGTGGAATACCATGATTTCTGGCTCCTACTAAAACTTTGAAATCCTATCTAGATGAGTGAAATCCACTTCCTTCTCACCATGGAGGCATGTTACTAAGCAATCCTCACAGCCACCAACCACCCAACTATCTGCTTTTCTAATAACAATAACCAATTGCAATAACAATAGTAATTCTAGCCCTGTGTATCACATTACCTGGAAGGTAGAACCCATTTTCAGGATCACTTTTGCCATTCTGGATGGATAGTCTTGAAGAGGGGGGCTTTTCAGAATGCTGGGGTTTTTTTTTTGCTCTGTAGCCTGCATTACAGATAGGAGACACAGAGAGTATTTTTGTCTTTTTTTTTTTTTAATCAGACTTATGAATGTTGAAAGTAGAGTCGTGGAGGGGCATTTTCGATATGATGTCTAAGTCCATCCAACTTTGGATGTTTTGCTAAAGACGTTCAGAATTCAATTGGGGAATATAAGGGAAATGGGACTTGATATACTGCCTTTCTGAGGTTTTTGCAACTACATTCAAAGCGGTTTACATATATTCAGGTACTTATTTTGTACCAGGGGCGATGGAGGGTTAAGTGACTTGCCCAGAGTCACAAGGAGCTGCAGTGGGAATCGAACTCAGTTCCCCAGGATCAAAGTCCACTGCACTGACCACTAGCAATATTCCATGTAGAAGCCTGCCCTTGCAGATCAGCAATGTGGCCGTGCAGGCTTCTTTTTCTGTGAGTCTGACGTCCTGCTAGTGGAATAGCAACATTCCATCTAGAATCTCAAATAGTAGCAACATTCCAATCTCCAACAGTAGCAACAGAATCTCAACATTCCATCTTGAATCTCCAATAGGGAAAGAGAAATGAGACTTGATATATTGCCTTTCTGAGGTTTTTGCAACTACATTCAAAGCGGTTTACATATATTCAGGTACTTATTTTGTACCAGGGGCAATGGAGGGTTAAGTGTGTTGCCCAGAGTCACAAGGAGCTGCAGTGGGAATCGAACTCAGTTCCCCAGGATCAAAGTCCACTGCACTAACCAGTAGGCTACTCCACTCCATTTTCAAAAGAGAAAAATGTCTATTTTTTTGGTTCTACAATGGCTATTTGTACATGTTTTTTTGCTCTGTGCATTTATCCTTTTGGTTCATTTTCGAAAAGAAAAAAAAAAGTCCAAGTGAAAAACACACAAAATCAAGCTATTGGGATGTAGGAGGAGCCAGCATTCTTAGTAGACTAGCCACACAGACATCCCAGGAGAGCAATGTGGCACCCTAGGGGGCACTGCAGTCGACTTCAGATAAATGCGCTCAGGTACACATCTCACTGCTGCTCCCTTAACTTGTCTGCTGAGCACTCCAAAACCCACTACCTCTAATTGTACACTGCTACAATAGCCCTTATGGGTGAAGGGGGCACCTATATGTGGGTATAGTGGGGTTTTGGTGAGTTGTAGAGGGCTCACAGTTTCCACCACAAGTCTAACAGGTAGGGAGAGGTATGGGCCAGGGTCCAGCTGTCGGCATTGCATTGCACCCACCAGGGGCGTAGCCAGACAACAGATTTTGGGTGGGCCTAGGTAAGAAGTGGGTGGGCACCAATTGTTCTCCCCCCCCCCCAACCACCACCCAAAAAATATCTCAGCTGGTGGGAAAACGCTTCTTTCCACCTTGGCAGTCTGCAGCAGGCATGCGCTGAAAACTGAACATACGCAGGTGCCGGTATCATGGAGAGTAGCGTTTTCGTTACCATCTGGAGGAAGTCTTCAGCTGGCTGAGCTTGGGATCCCACAGCTACCACTAAACATGTGCTACTGTTGGGTGGGCCTGAGCCCTAAGTGGGTGGGCCCTGGCCCACCCAGGCCCACCTGTGGCTACGCCACTGGCACCCACCACTAGACTACTCCAGGGACCTGCATGCTTCTCTAATGGATCTGAGTAACCGTTATCTTGTTGTAACCTTTATCTTGTCTTCCTCTCTTCAATAGTCCCTTATCCATATGTGTCCTATCTGTCTGTCCTACCCTTATCCCTTATTTGTCCTGTCTGTTTGTCCTGATTTAGATTGTAAGCTCTTTTGAGCAGGGACTGTCTTTTCTTCATGTTCAATTGTGAAGCGCTACGTACAACTGGTAGCGCTATAGAAATGATTTATAGTAGTAGTAGTAGTAGTAGAAGCCTGTCCTTGCAGATAAAGCAACGCGGCCGCGCAGGCTTCTGTTTCTGTGAGTCTGACGTCCTGCACGTACCTGCAGGACATCAGACTCACAGAAACAGAAGCCTGCGCGGCCGCGTTGCTGATCTGCAAGGGCAGGCTTCTACATGGAATGTTGCTAGTGGAATAGCAACATTAACATTCCATGTAGAATCTCAAATAGTAGCAACAGAATCTCAATAGTAGCAACATTCCATGTAGAATCTCAAATAGTAGCAACAGAATCTCAATAGTAGCAACATTCCATTTAGAATCATTGCTATGTGTCCTTCTGTCTGTCCTACCCTTATCCCTTATTGATCCTGTTTGTCCTGATTTAGATTTTAAGCTCTTTTTGAGCAGGGACTGTCTTTTCTTCATGTTCAATTGTGAAGCGCTGCGTGCGACTGGTAGCGCTATAGAAATGATTTGTATTAGTAGTAGTAATCTGAGTCTGGCAAGTAATGTTTTTAATCACATTTTTGGGGAGTGGGAGGGGGGTCAGTAACCACTGGGAGAGTAAGGGCACCTTTTTGTACCTTATTCGTTATAAAAACAGGTATAGCCCAAAACTTAATTTTGATCCTGGATGTTTTTGTTTTGTTCTATTATGGCTGAAAAACATCCAAGTGTTAGGAACAACCAGATCCCGCCCTTAACACACCCCTTACATGCCCCCTTGTGACTTGAATGCACTTCATAGAAAAATGTCTAAAATTTGATTTTGACAGTACCAATTTGGATGTTTTTTTTTTTTTTTTTGAAAAAAAAAAAACCCATCCAAATTCAGATTTATGCCACTTTTTGGATGTTTTTCTCTTTTGAAAATGAGCCCCATACCCTGTTTCCCCGAAAGTAAGACATCCCCCGAAAATAAGACCTAGTAGAGGTTTTCCTGAATTAGTAGATATAAGGCCTCCCCCGAAAGTAAGACCTAGCAAATTTTTGTTTGAAAGCAGGGCCGCCGAGAGCCAGACAAGGCAGCCCCCCCCACCCGAGGTCGCCGGGCCCCCCTCCACCCACCCGGAACTAACCTTAAACGCCTCCTTTCACCTTCGCAGCAAGCAGCAGCAGGGCAGACCTCTCCTTCCTTCCGTGCCCCGCCCTCGCGGACGTTATGTCAGGCGAGGGCGGGGCAGGGAAGGAAGGAGAGGTCTGCCCTGCTGCTGCTTGCTGCGAAGGTGAAAGGAGGCGTTTAAGGTTAGGTCCGCGAGCGACGGAGGGCGGGCGGGCGGGCCAACCCTGATCCAACCCTGATGTTTCCCCCGAAAAATAAGACAGCCCCTGAAAATAAGACCTAGCGCATTTTGGGGGGCAAAAATGAATATAAGACAGTGTCTTATTTTCTGGGAAACACGGTAGTAACATAATAGATGGCAGCAGATAAAGACCTGCATAGTCCATCCAGTCTGGCCAATAGGATAATCTCATAGCATATCTCTATATATAAAAGGCAACACCAACGTTCTATGAAGCCTCCAGCCGGAAGTGTGAAGGGGGCGAGATATCCGGTTTCCCCATGAGTGTCTGCCCCGCCCTCGCTCTCTCTGTAACACAAACAGTGAAGGAAAACACAGCAAAGCACCAAATCAAATCGCTCTCTCTGTAACAGTGAAGGACCCAGAGGGGGGAGGGGAGAGAGGGCAGAGGGCAGGGACACACACACTCCCACATGCACACAGAAGAAAACCTTGCTAGCCCCCGTTTCATTTGCATCAGAAACGGGGCTTTTTTACTAGTGATGCAATATACTGCTACTCTGTTTGCTGCTGTTATATGTTTTAATGTGCTCCATTGCCAGCATTACAAAGTACAGCAAAACACTATGTTTCAAAAATCCAAATTTGGAATAGCTAAAATAAAATAGCCTTACTATCTCTCATCACAACCACACCTTTCCACTTAACTGGATTGAAAAATATGTAATTGTGATTTACCCTGTGCTTCAATCATGAGTATTAATATCAGTTTCTGTGAAAAGTTTACATCTGATTGCTCAGGTCCTCGGCTGTGTCTTGACTTGTATGACAGCAGACAGCTGACTTTCTTCTGCTGATACCTGCAGAGAAAAAGCAGGTGGAGCTTTTGGTAGTGGAAGGTGTATCTGAAATAATGAGACTATCTCTACTTAAAGAATCAGGTGAAAGCCTGGTTCTTCTCCCAGTCTTGATGCATAGGATTACTGACTGACTATACGCTCATTCTGCATCTGGATTAGCTTGCTATACACACTAAATGGACTTGGGGAAAAATCCACAATTCCGGGAATAACATGTATAGAATGTTTGTGCGTTTGGGAAGCTTGCCAGGTGCCCTTGGCCTGGATTGGCCGCTGTCGTGGACAAGATGCTGGGCTCGATGGACCCTTGGTCTTTTCCCAGTGTGGCATTACTTATGTACTTATGTCCTCTACTTGGCTCACTTTTATTACATAGAGCAGTGATTTAACCTATTGTGATGTCATAGTGGCTCATTCCACCAATAAGAGCCAACCTCATTAGTGATGTCACAATGGCTTGATTGTATAGAATGTTTGTACGTTTGGGAAGCTTGCCAGGTGCCCTTGACCTGGATTGGCCGCTGTCGTGGACAGGATGCTGGGCTTGATGGACCCTTGGTCTTTTCCCAGTGTGGCATTACTTATGTACTTACTAGTAAGAAAGCCCTGTTTCTGATGCAAATGAAACGGGGGGCTAGCAATATTTTCTTCTGTGTGCATGTGGGAGTGTGTGTGTCCCTGCCCTCTGGCCTCTCTCCCCTCCCCCCTCTGAGTCCTTCACTGTTACAGATCCAGCGATTTGATTTCGTGCTCTGCTGTTTTCCTTCACTGACTGTGTTTCAGAGAGGGCGGGGCAAGACACTCATAGGGAAACCGGATATCTCGCCCCCTTCACACTTCCGGCTGGAGGCTTCATAGAACGTTGGTGTTGCTTTTTATATAGAGAGATGTAACTTAGATCAGTTCCTTATCTGTTGCTTAACTGTACAATGAACTTGCCTTGAGTTTAGCCAACCATCTGTCTATTCCAACTTACTGTCTCATACATCTTGTCCTCATCTATATATCTGCACTTGGTCCCTCTGCAATATGGTAAGCTGTATTGTAGAAAAGCATTAGCATCATATCTGTTAGTTGAATGTTTTAATGCGTGCTTATTAGGTGTATCATTAATGTTATGCTGACATATTATATCTTTGGTATTTGAATTTCAGTGCTGTTAAATGTGTGTATTTTTGATACTGTTTTATGATAGTCCTATTATTAGCTTTCAGTTTGCTGTTTTCAGGTTTACCTCATTTATTGTATTTACTAGTAAAAAAGGCCCGTTTCTTACAGAAATGAAACGGGCGCTAGCAAAGTTTTCCTCGGAGTGTGTATGTTTGAGAGAGTGAGTGTGTGAGAGAGAGTGAATGTGCGCGTGTGTGTGTGTGTGTGTGACAGAGGGAGAGTGAGACTGGGTGCGAGTGTGTGTGTGAGAATGAGAGTATGTGCCAGGGTCTTCCCCCCCCCCCCCCACCGGTCTGTCTCCCAGTTGCAGTTGCAGGGGGGATTCCCCCCTCCCTCCCAGTTCCAGGGGGGTTCCCCCCGTCCCTTTTTCCCAGTTGCAGGGTCCCCCCTCCCAGTTGCAGGGTCTGTCTGTGTCCCCTCTCCTTTTGTCCTCAATTTAAAAACGACAATGTGAAGCAGCAGCTCCTAGGTTTGCTTGTTTGTGAGTGTATAGCAATGATGGCTGCGTGGGGGAGTTGAAACAGAGATTAACCAATGGGCTTCCTTCCTTACCGTACACTTGCTTGGGTCACTTCCACTCCTGTGTATTAAACGTCCTGAAGCATGTCATAGGTTTGCTTCTTTTGTTTTCAGTGAATGGGATGACGGCTGCGCTGGAGTCGTAGCCAGTGCTGTTTCCTCCCCCCCTCCCCCCGCTTCCGAGTCGCCAGTGGTCCTCGACCCTGAGCCCTCACCCGCCTCCTGCACATTGGACACTCGCCGCAGCCATTTGCTCGCCGTGTTGCCGCCCTCCCTCTTCGTCCTGTGCGAGATTGTGAACCTGGCCTCTCTCCTGCTTTCGGCTACTGATTGGCTCCTTGAATGTGCTCCGCCCTCAACGTCATTACGTTTGACGCGAGGGCGGGGCCCACATCTGCTGCTACAGAGCTTCGAACAAACGAACTGGCTTCATTGACGTCAGTGGTCAATGGAACGTTGTGAGTGCTTTTTATGTCCAGATGGGGCGTGGCCTAGGGCGCAGATGGGCGTGGCTGAGTGCGGGAGTCCGAATAGCCTAGGTCAGGAGCCACAGTTGGGGAGAGGTGAGCTTCAGAACGTCTGAGGGGGATTCAGAATGTCTGAGGGGGATTTTATTTATATAGATGTTTATACTTGGTCATTTTACTATTGTTATCCTATTAGCAAAATTGTAAGTTTTATGTTAAACTGTACCTGCTGTACACCGCCTTGGATGAATCTCTTCATAAAGACAGTTAATCCAATTAAATAAGCAAAATGAATCTTCCGTAGCATCAGCCGCACAGTTCTGAACAAGCAGATGTTAGCCCCTCCTACGAGGTAGGTCTCTCAGGCTCGTGCTCCTGTCCCTGGCCTAGCTCCCCATCTTGCTGGGTGCAACCACTCAATGAGGGTCAGCCTAACGGCATATCCTAGGTTCATCAATGCCAGACCAGACCTGGTCGAGCTTGGAGCTTGACTCCTCTGCCTCATTGAGCCTTCGGCGTTCTTGAGAATTTGGGATGCTGGGCTCAGAAGATAAGTAACTTTTTCAATTACTTTTGAGTCACACAAAATCACCTTTCTGTGTAATTTTGAGAGTATATGTGACTAAGACATAGAAGACGGAATGTCAAGTCACTTTTTGTTTGGTATTGCACCTAAACTGCATGTTTAGTTCACCGGAGGGAGTGACCCGATGAAAGAAATACAATAGTTTACCTTTTAGCAGTCATAAAATTTGACTGCCAGGTTGGTGATTAAATAATCTGAGGGCGCTCCCCCACCACTTTATTATATTATTTAATGCTTCTCTCCTGATTTGTTGGGTACGCATTGATCTTCATAGCATCCACTGGTTGATGCATTGGCTTGACACTACAGGGCCTTACCAGAGGGTTGTGGTTCCCATTCCCCTCCCCTCTTTGCCCGTTCACCCTGTTTGGGTGTTATTCCCTTGGGCTCCCCTTCAGTTTTCAGGCAATTTTTATTCTGCCTGCTTTAGCTTTATTCCATGGTACAGAGAATAGAGATGTTTAAAAAGAGTATGCTTTTGCAGCCTTGAAAAAGAAACGTGTTTGGAGCATACCCAAGTGAGAGGGGGGGGGGGAGGGCAGCTGAGACACTTGAGCCCTGGGTCTGAATTGGCCTGAGTGGGCAAGCAAGCCTGTATGCCTCGGCCACGTGGCCAGGTAGGTCTTCCAGCAGATACTGTTCTGCCTTCAAGAACCAACAGCTGAGCTCTGCTGCTGGCTCTGTCTGCCTCTTCTATGATGGACCATTTCTGACTTTGATGATGGCCCAGTGAGGGAAGGGGGACTGCTGGGGGCATGGCCCAAGTTCCCTATATAGAGGCGGGTTCTGATGTGTCAGCACTTGGGAACAGTGGACATTATGAGGCTTATTTTCAAAGCACTTAGCCTCCCAAAGTTCCATAGAAACATATGGAACTTAGCCTCCCAAAGTGCTTTGAAAATATGCCTCTTTGAGGCATATTTTCAAAGCACTTTGGGAGGCTAAGTTCCATAGGTTTCTATGGAACTTTGGGAGGCTAAGTGCTTTGAAAATGAGCCTCTTGGTCTCCTACGTTTTGTTTCTAATGCTGATGTTTCAGTGGGAACAGTGGCTGTTTTGTTTCCTACGTTTTCTTCCTCCTGCTGCAGAGAACTGCAGTAGGAGAAAATAAACATAGGAAACAGAATAGCCAGTAGGAATATTCTCAGCCCTTATCGGGGCTCGGAGGGATGGGGGGTGTTTTTTTCCCACCCACCCTGGGTTCATGGGGGAGGGGGGGAGATCCTGTGAAGCCTCCACAAGGTCCTTGGGTTTTAATTCATGCCAGGGCTTAGCCAGGGTTAAGAAGCAAGACCTGCAAACAAAGGCTAGACCCCTAACCAGTAGTAGAGCTCCAAAACAGGGGCCAGGCATTGGGACAGAGCCATCTCAGAGCCCCCAATTGGAGCCAGCTAGTTCCCAGATGATCTGGAGTGCCTTTTGGATCCACAGACATCCTCAGAGTCATATTTGAAGCAGGATCTTCCTCGGAGAGGTTATATGTGATCCGGAACTTTAGGTGAGAGGAGCTGTCTCTCCTTATTGATGTAGTCTCAGAGGCCATTGGGCTTCCTGGAGTACCTGTAGCTGATCCCTTAGACGGGGACCCTCTATTGGAAGGGCTGACAGGGCCACTGAAGCAGTTTCCACTTCATAAAGCTCTCTCCCGCATGAAGTTGGCAGAATGGGAATCCCTTAAGGTGGATGTGCTGATCTTGGCGGTCATGAGGAAAGACTGCAGTGGCGTTTCATGGTGTTAAGCCCTGAGTGAGATGCTTGAGAAGAGAATGGAGCAGCAGATTAAGTTGGGTTTATCCTCTGGAGCCTCTAGCTTCCAGGCAGCCATCTGTTGGGCCAGTGTCACTAGGGCTATGCTGCACTGGTTGCAGCAGCTGCCAGTTCTCCAGGAGTTTCTTGCTGGAGCAGGGTCTGGTCCTTTTGGCTAAAGTACTTGTGAATTTAGTGTATCTGGTCTCCCAATTGGTGGCATCCTTGGTGGTGACGGCTTGCAAATGTTTGTGCCTGTGGCATTGGGCCGCTAATGTAGCCTCCTAGATGCTCCACAGTTTTCCCATTGATGGGGTGACAAAACACCTAGCCACCTGCCTGGGGTTACCCTGTGGCCACTTAGAGGGTCTATCCCTAGCACAGCTCAGGTCCACCTGCACTTGCCGCTCATGCTCTACACTGGCACTCTCCTCCCACCGACAGGGTCACAACCGCCTTTGGGTGAGTCTCTCGCTCTCAAATTATCCCCAGTGATTTCTAGGTTACTGGGGCCACACTACTAGTGATCCCACAGTTCCCAGAAAGCACTCACAGACCCAACACACAAACCAGGATTCTTTATCAGTCCAGACAGCAGAGTCAACAAACTAAACAGGTTTATTGTCACACTGGAACAATGAACAAAAATGTGCAATCAGCAAACAATAACAAGTAACTGAAATATGGATCAATTATAATACTAAATAAACATCAATATACTGTCTAAACAGTACCTGGGAAGGTCGGGACATATAATTCATCGAGCCGCAGCAAAGAGATCTGTCTCTCTTTCCTCCCGGGCTAAGACTGAAGCAACATCCAGCATGTGCTGGGTAATTTCAAACTCCAGGCCAATCAGAGCCCAGAACGGTCAAGTTTCAAATAAAAACTGGTTACATCACTACAGGCATGTCCTATTGCTAGCTAAAAGAAAGAGAAGTCAGTCCTCTGTAACAACTTTATGCATAAACATGCACCATCTGCTGGCCAAACTGGAGAAATACTCTTCAGAATTAATTTAGTCACGAAAATATCCAATACATTTTACAGGCTTAAAACACACTGTTTCTTCACAGAGGGCATTTGCTGTTGCGGAGGAACTAAAACAGTTTGTGAAGGACCTGAATGAGGCTTGGCCTCTCCAGCTTCGTGAACTCAGGCAGAAAGGCTCACAGCAGCCTTGGCGACTAGGGGTCACCACAGGAGGGCGGGCTGCTTTCAGGCAGACAGATGCTCGGCAGGTCCAGCCTCTGCTGCAGACAGGCCCTTTCGACCAAGCTTCTTTTGTGGTTCTAAGAGATCTGGAGATTCTGGTTCTGCCGGTGGTTCCAGAGCTTTCCAGCCTGCCCAGAGGGGGTAGGCTGGACCCCTCAGTGCTTCAAATGGGAGGTAGATTGTCTCTCTTCTGCTACAAGTGGGCCCACATCACCTTGGATCAGTGGGTCCTGGAGGTGGTGGAGAAGGGTATCTCCCTGTGGCTCAGACTGAAAGGGGCAGGCTGTCGCTTATATTTTACAAACTGCTATTTTGAAAGTCCACCAAAATTCTCAATGGGGGGGGGGGGGGGGGGGAAGTAAAAACAAGTTCAGAAAAAAATTCCAATACTATAAATCTTAACCCATAAAAATGATCTAAAGCCACACCTTATGTTTTATTTTTAATCTATGAATTTTTGAAGCTTTTGAAATATTTTTGAACATATTTTTTAGGGCCAGTCAGTGGTGGCAGTTTGCCCAGATTATCCCATTATCTGTCCCTCCCCCCCCCCCACCCCCCAAACAATAGCATACCATAACTCCTCATCAATCCAAATGTCCAATTTTTTAAAATTATAAATGAATATAACTTATAAATTGTTACATTTTCAATCCAAAAAGTAATTACATTTATCTTTTATTGATACACAAAAGGCTACTTCAAATTCTTGTTTGTTAATAAGCAGGAGAACCACTGTCAACATAACTATGTTTCGTCATCTGCCATAGGGCAATAGTCTCCTTTGTTGCATAGTTTCTGAATTTTCAGTAAGCTGCTTGTTGAAAATTCAGAAACTATGCAACAGAGGAGACTTGGCCCCCTTTTATCAAGCTGTGCTAGTGGCCTGCTGGTGCAGTAATGCCGAGAAAGCCTATTTACTTTGAACAGGCTCTGTTGGCATTGCCGCGCTGCTTGATAAAAGTTGGCCTTATTGCCCTGAAGCAGGTAACGAAACATAGGTATGTTGGCAATGATTCTCCTGTGTATTAAGAAGAATTTGGCAGTGGCTCTTTGTGTATCTGCAAACAAGATAAATTCAATTACTTTTTGGATTGAAGATGTATGGATTTATGGACACAAGAGTTATATTCATTTATATTAAAATAAATTGGATATTTGGATCGATGAGATGTGGTTTGCTATTGTTGGGGGGTGGACATAATCTGAGCAAACTACACTACTGACTGGGCATAAAAAAGTTTTCAAAAATTAATACATTAAAAATAAAACATAAGTTGTGACAGATAATTTTTATAGTTAATATGTGTTAAGATTTCTAGCATTGGGATTATTTGTGAATTTGCCTCTTTACAGCATCGCCTAGTGCTGGGGGTGGTAGAACCAGTTTCTGGGATGAGGTCTAGGCTGTTTTTGCATTTATTTTTTGATCCTAAAGAAGGGAGGCTCTCTTCATCCTATTGTGGATCTCAAGGGGGGTCGGTGTCTGCCTTCAGGTATAGCATTTTTATTTGGAGGCACTCTGGTCCATGCGCACCTCAGCGTGCCCAGGCGAATTCTTGAAATCATTGGACCTCACAAAGGCCTGTCTGCATATTCCCTTTCTAGAACATGTAAGGGTACCTCTGCTTCTGTGTTTTGGGGTGCCTTGTTAAATTTTAGACTCTCTGGGCTAGCCATAGCACCCAAAACCTTTTCCATCGTAGTGGTGGTGAGGCATCAGCACATCTAAAGGGCATAGGCATACAGGTCCATCCTTACTTGGATTACTGGTTTGTTTGTGCCAGCTTGGAGCCAGAGGCCAAGTTGGCCACCTCGCAGGTCACAGTCCTTTTAGAGGGGCTGGGTGGTGAATTGTGTCGAGTCACCTACTTTCTTCTTAGGTCTTGGAGTACCTGGGGGTCCACTTCAGTACAATGCAGGAACTAGTTTCTTCCCAGAGATCCAAACAGCCTAACTGCAGGCTCAGTAGCACAGTTTGTACAAGTTATCCTCTCCCTGAAATTGAGACTGTTTTCAGATCTTGGACTCTATGGCAGCATTAGGGGTGGTGCCTTGGGCACGAGCACATGTGCAGCCTCTTTAGTCAGCCCTTCTGTCTTGCTGGAGCCTGGTCTTACAGGACTTTGATTGCTAGTTGCCACTCTCAGCCAAGGTTTAAAGGCAGTCTAGACTGTTGTGGCAGCTCTCTTCACCTCCTGTAGCGTGTTCCCCCGGATTCTTTGTAATGGATCATAGTGCCAACAGAAATCAAGTCTCCACTGGGGAGCCCATTGTGGAAGAAGTGACCCAGGGAAAGTGATCTGTGCAAGAAGCCTCTTGGTCCTTTAACTGCCTGGAGACTTGAGCGGTATGCCTAGCTCTGAAGGAGTTCCACTTCTCTCCCCCCGTGATTCGGGGAGGCATTTTTGAGTGATGATGGACAATTCCACGACGGTAGCCTATATCAACAAATTCACCAGGAGCCAGGTGGTGGCGTTGGAGGCGGAACGCCTGTACTGGTAGACAGAGAAACGTATGTAAACTCTCTCCTTGGCCCACATTCTCTTTTTTTTTTTTTTATTTTATTGAAATTGTTATCAGATAAACAGCATACAAACAGCCAAAACTTTAGGTACAATTTGCTTTTCATTTGTTAATTCCCCCTCACCCCAACATTCCACATCCTACCCTCCCTCCTTGGCCCACATTCTCAGCTGGTTGAATCCAGGGGAGTTGGGGACGGCTTCCTTCCAGTGGGTCCACCAGTGTTCAACCTAATGACAACTTGCTTCAAGGCCAAGGCGGAGAACTTTTTCAACCGTAGGTGGGAGGTGGCCTTACAAGGAATAGATGCTCTCGTTCAGTTGTATCTGGCAAAGGAGCCTCTTTAGGTCTTCCCTCTGTGGCCTTGTACGCTGGCTCTTGTGCGGTATCCTCACCTCTTTCTTCTTGTGGTAGATCTGTGCTTTGCGGATATGCTGCATCTATTGGTACCCAAACCACTTCCACTGCCCAGGGGCTGCGGTTTTCTCCAGCAATTGCCAGTGGAAATGGAAGATATGGATCCCTTTTGAGTTTATAGTTTGGCTCTAGAGAGGCATGAGTTCTAACTCACTATCATTTCTACCTTCCACATCCACGGCTTATGTGAGGATTTGGAAGGTGTTCAAACTTTGGTGTGCTGGGCGGGTGCTGTCCCCATGAAAGGCATAGGTTCCTGTCATCCTTGTTTTCCTGCAGCAGGGCCTGGATTAAGGCCTGGCACTGAATTCATTGATGGTGCAGGTGGCTGCCCTTTCCAGTTTTTGGGGTAATATCCTGTTCACCTCCCTGGCTACACATAGGGAGGTGGCCCAGTTTTTGAAAGGAATTGTACATTTGCATCCTCCGGTTCGACTTTCCTTGCCATTATGGGACCTACCCTTAGTTCTGTTGATGCTCTCTACAGCTCCATTTGAGCCGCTAAAATCAGCTACCATTAAGGTTTTTCTCTCAAGATGGTTTTTCTAGTTGCAATTGCTTTAGTTTAGAGATGCTTGGCGTTGCAAGCTTTGTCATTCACCTCTCCTTTTCAAAGGGTGCAGTCTATTCACATGGTTCCTTCCTTCCTTCCTTCCCAAGATGGGTTCTCTGTTCCATGTGAACCAGGAGGTCTGTTGGCCCTCCTTGTGGAGAAGGGCTCCGACACATCAGCTCTGAGATTGCCTAAGTTGTACGTCCAGCAGTTATTGCGTTATTTGAAGGGGACAGATTAATTTATCTCTCCGTTCACCACTTTGTTCTTTTCCATGGCCTCAGAAAGAGTTAGCTTTCAAGGCCTCTATTGCGAGGTGTATCAAGACCAGCTATAGAGTCCAGTTACATCTCTAGGAATAGAGAGGTGCCCTCAGGATTGAGGGCTCACTCGACTGAGGAACCAGGCAGCTTCCTGGGCAGAGGCCCCAGCAGTTTCTCCAGAAGATATTTGCAGGGTAACAACATGGTCATTGCTCCATTCCTTCACAAAGCATTACAGTCTGATTGTGCTAGCCAGAGCCCATGCGGATTTTGGCAGAGCAGTCATTCGGTGGACCTTGTCTTCATCCGCTCAGTGAATCTAATGGGTACATTCCACTTGTTCAGAGTGGTACAGCTGATGCTAAGGAAGGTGAAATTGTATATTTTTGATGATTTCCTTTCCTTCAGTCAGCCGCACTGTTCTGAAACCCACCCTCAGAAAACTGGGACACAGGGATCACAGGGTGCTCTGTTTTTTCCTTTTCAGTCTTGAAAAAGAAAAAAAAAATCTGTATGCAAGGCAATGAGTGCCACGATACGGTGTTATGCTTGCTTTGATAATCATTGCAGCTGCAGTGGTTGATGAGGGCACGAGTGTGCATTACGAAGGGACCTTCTGCTGCTTTGGAAGATGCTAACTGAGGTGTTTCTCTGAGCACCAGATCTTACACTGGTGAGATCACTGGAAAGATCAGTTTTTCTCTACCTCAGTCTACTGGTAGGAGGGGATAACCTCCACTTCTTTAGAATGGTATGGCTGACTAAAGGAAAGGAAATTATCGAGGTAAGATATACTTTTTCTATAAATGATTAAATGGTTTAATGGCTGTGCCAGGATTGACTTTGGTTTAGATGTGTTTGTTACTTTGTATGCCGTGTCTTACCGCTATTATTTAGGTGCACCAAACTGTTTCACATTTGTTTTCCTGTGTATCTTTGACATGCTTGGGTTTTTTTTTTTTTTTGCAGGACATGTCAGTTTATTGTTCAAGTTGTATTGCTTGGCAGTGATGACTTTGGTGGCTGCAACGTACACTGTAACTTTACGATACACCAGGACAATGGGGGGAGAGCTTTATTTCTCGACTACAGCCGTTTGCATCACCGAAGTTATGAAGCTATGTATTAGCATGAGTATTTTGGCTAAGTAAGTATGAGCAAACTTCTGTTGGTTGCTTATTTATATGAAGTACTGAAACGTCATTACAGGCGAGAGCTCTTGCAGATTTTAGAAAAAAAAAAGGTTAGGCTGTCGTGGAATGTGAAAGATTAACATAAAGAATGCTGCTGTTTCAGACCTGCCCAAAATGTATTGGGGCTGGTTGAGCACACGGCAGTGCAGCATATGCCTTGATCCCAGAAATATTCTGTTAACTCCACCTGAAGGGTTCTGTATCAATCAAATAGTTTTAAACAATGAGTTTCATATACATAATTATATCTAATATTTCTTGCCAAATTACCATGGTTAATTTAATGTGGATGAGGATGTCTAATATGTTAATTCCGTATCGATGAGGATTTTAGGTAAATGATATTTCTGGAACAGTGTAACAGCATTTTAAGTGGTAACCTTGTGTGTGTGTATGTATAGTCAGCATCTAGTAGATATTTAATACCATTTGTATGCCGTCTTTCTAATTAAAAACCAAATGGCTCGGGTGTTGTATTAATTTACATTTAAATAACAATATAAACCTACCCTCGTAGACGAACATAAAATTAACTGTATATATAAAATGTTACTACTCATACCCTACAGTATTTCACCCCTTCTTCAGTTGTCCATCCACCAAAGTCCTATTTCTTTCTACTGAGCGTATTTCAGTGTTCTTTAGTTGGCCTCGGCGACATCCACCTTGTACAGGTTCCGTTCTTGAGCAGTGGACAATCAAAAGCTGTTGCATGGTCTGCTTCTTGCCATAAACTCTCATAGAGAATCCCCAATCTGCCAGTGTGATTGTGGAGGTAACTTAGAGCCTTCCAGGTGGTATATTCCTTCTCCACCCCCACTGGAAGGTGCTCTATCACTTTTGTGGCTAAGCTAATGCCAATGGAAAGTTCTTCAAAGTCATGCATGTCACTTCTACTCATGGGCAGTCACAGGTGTGGTGTTAATGAACCTTTGTAGTTGTAAGGAACATCTTATGCAGCTTCAGATATTTATGTATGCTGTGACTGTGCCTAGTGACCTTTGTTTGCTGCTTCCTCTCGGGTACATAGAAAAAAGTAATTCGTTTGAGGTAGACTTGATTTTTTTTCTCCTAGTCATTCCTCCATTCTTTCCCCCCTCATCCTTGTGGTATCCCTGAAGAGAAATGGATTTTCCAGTTGTATTTTATTAATTTCATTGATTACAGAGAAGAAAGCAAATAGAATTTAGTCCCAGGATATATGACCGACCTGATAGATTTCCCAACCAGAAACAGAACCAGAGCATCACATACCTACTTGAATCTCCACTACCCAAGCTGCAGAGGACTCAGATACAAATTAACCTCCTACATAGGCACACAATTATGGAATGCACTGCCAAAGACTGTGAAAACAATCTACGACCCATCTAAACTTCAGGAGATCATTAAAGACCTACCTGTTCAGAAAGGCATTCCCCACCGACCTAACTTAAATTCCTCAACTCTGCAATACAGCATAACCATAGAGATTGTATTGTACACTATCCAGCTTATAATTGAAAAAGAAAAACGCCTATATTGCGACCCAAATCGGGAGATAGACGTTTATCTCACAAAAACGAATAAAGCGGTATAATCGAAAGCCGAATTTGGACGTGTTCAACTGCACTCCGTCGCGGATGCGGACAAAGTTGATGGGGGCGTGTCAAAGGCGTGGTGAAGGCTGAACTGGGGCGTGGTTATCGGCCGATAATGGAAAAAAAATATGCGTTTTTAGCGAGAATTTAGGGCACTTTTCCTGGACCCTGTTTTTCCACGAATAGGGCCCCAAAAAGTGCCCTAAATGACCAGATGACCACTGGAGGGAGTCGGGGATGACCTCCCCCAGTGGTCACAAACCCCCTCCCACCACAAAAATATGCCGTTTCACAACTTTTTATGTTCACCCTCAAATGTCATACCCACCTCCCTGGCAGCAGTATGCAGGTCACTGGAGCAGTTATTAGGGGGTGCAGTGGACGTCAGGCAGGTAGACCCAGGCCCATCCCCCCCCCCCACCTGTTACACTTGTGCTGGTAAATGGGAGCCCTCCACACCGCCCCCCAAACCCACTGTACCCACATGTAGGTGCCCCCCTTCACCCCTTAGGGCTATAGTAATGGTGTAGACTTGTGGGTGGTGGGTTTTGAGGGGGATTTGGGGGGCTCAACACCCAACGGAAGGGTGCTATGCACCTGGGAGCTCTTTTACCTTTTTTTTTGTTTTTGTAAAAGTGCCCCCTAGGGTGCCCGGTTGGTGTCCTGGCATGTGAGGGGGACCAGTGCACTACGAATCCTGGCCCCTCCCACGAACAAATGCCTTGGATTTATTCGTTTTTGAGCTGGGCGCTTTCATTTTCCATTATCGCTGAAAAACAAAAACGCCCAGCTCACACATTGTCGAATAAAACATGGACGTCTATTTTTTCCCAAAATATGGTTCGGTCCGCCCCTTCACGGACCCGTTCTCGGAGATAAACGCCCATGGAGATAGACGTTTTCGTTCGATTATGCCCCTCAATATATTCCTTCCTATCCTTGACCCCAATGTACCTGAATATACCAACCTTACCCACCCTGTTATCACATTATATTTGTTTCCCCTACTGGACTTGGCGATTGCCTTTACGGTACTATGTAAGCCACATGGAGCCTGCAAATAGTTGGGAAAATGTGGGATACAAACGTAACAAATAAATATTCTGTTTAACCACAAAAGTTCTAGTGAGATTACAAAAGAGGAATACATTATGTCAAATATATGTACAGAGGGAACGTTTATTCTATAAGAAGAACAAATTTAGGGCAGACAGAAGTGTGAATTTCTGACGATTTTTTATTATTGTTTCTGTATGATGTGTCTAACCAATATTACAGCAACAAAAAGACCTAATAAGTATAAATTATATACATCAAAAATTGACCTTGGGTATTAAAGGTATTCAGAAGTAGTAATCATCAATGAATTGATTCAGTTCTTGGATTATACAGAAGTCAAACTTTGTCACATAATTTTAATCATTTACCTCTAAAATTGTCCATTTAAAAAAAAAAGGTTTTTGTATTGCACTAGAAAAAAGCACAAAGGGCTCTCAAGAATGGAACAAGTGTGCTTTAATGGTGACCCGACAAGGGCTGTGTTTCGGCATAACGAATGCCTGCCTGAGGGTTCAATTCCACCAAACTACTCTTAGATGCATAAGTCGCAAATCAAAATGCATATGTAGAGGCACAACACAACAATAGTAGTCCACTCTAGCAGATGAATCCATAACGAATGGGTTGTGTCCACCTACCAGCAGGGGGAGATAGAGAGCACTGAAAAACCATAGTGCCTCTTGGCCAGCTAGCTCCATCTGCCTCTCAGTATTCTCTATCTCCCCAACAGGGTTGGACGCAGCTTATTCAGCTCCTTCAAAAATCTGCCTGGGGTGGCTCCTGGGCTTTTGCCAGTTGTAGCAGGGGTGTTGTGGCTATTGCAGCTTCACTTTAAAGGCACATAGGTTAGCCCTTTCCCTGCCTTACCCTTCCCCCTATGTGGATGCAGGCTCATTGGTATGTCCTTTCCCTGCCTTTCCCACACTCTTCTATGTGGATGCAGGCTCATTGGTTCGTCCTTTCCCACTCTCCTGTAACTCCAGAGTGCCTCTGTAGCTGTTGCCTCATGTCAACTGCTGGAATAGAGACATTTTTTGTTTGTTCTAAAGGCTTTTTAGCTGCTTAATTTCTTCTTTGTCACTGTGCACGTTGGTGAGACTTGACAGGTGCACCTGCCTTCAGGCTCATACTGCAGTTAGTATGGTTTACTAGCACCGGTCAGCTTTCATAACATTTTAATCTAAAAAAAAAACCAAACCATGCCACTTGGTGAGTGTCGCAGATTTGTCTGTTGCTGTGGATGTCTGAAGAGACAATTCATTTTAGCTGCACTGGTGTGCACACTGCCACAGAGAGAACCCGAGTTTGATTCCTGGGTCACATCCTTTTCTCCCCCACCCCACTCTCTTTTTTTTTTTTTAGTTCATGCCTTTCTAGTAGTAATTCAAGTCAAGATACGTTCGGGTATAGTAGGCATTTCCTTGTCTGCAGAGGAGTACATTACTCCCATTACGATGTAAGGGTT
Organism: Microcaecilia unicolor; assembly: GCF_901765095.1. Taxonomy (NCBI): domain Eukaryota; kingdom Metazoa; phylum Chordata; class Amphibia; order Gymnophiona; family Siphonopidae; genus Microcaecilia; species Microcaecilia unicolor. Next base: position 269,339 of record NW_021963040.1, on the reverse strand, counting down.
AAGTTACTTGCCCAAGGCCACAAGGAGTGTTGGTGGAATTCAAACCCTGTTCGCTCTGGTTCACAGTCTGCTGCTCTAACTACTAAGGCTGGCTGGGATTGGGATCATAGTCCTTGAGTAATGGAAGCACCAGTGGAAGTGGACTGATTTTAAAATTGCCCACCCTTTTGTTCAGGTAAAAGTATGTGCATAGTTCCCCACATACACTCAATCCATATGTATTGCAAAACAAACAAACCCCCACCTACTACCACCACCCTCATAAAACAGGATTCCTCTACTGAAATCAATAGCTAATAATCTGTGTTGCAAAAAAAACCAGGGTGAAACAAGAAAAATAAAATCCCCACGGACAAGGTCAATGAGGGTGAAAACAGCGAGGAGACGAAGCCCACTCTGATGAATTAAAGAGACTTTATTACAACAGCATCTGCAGCACAAATAAAGCAACCCAACACAGCTGTGCTTCGGCAAAGACCATGCCTGCGTCAGGGTGTATACTGTCTCGCAAACAAGTGTTGTCGGTTGGATGTGGGAGAGAACACTGGTAAACTCACACAGAAGGTGTTCTCTCCACAGAAGAGCAACGAAGCAAAGGAAACAGTGGATACAAAAAAAGCTAGACGTCGGGAGCGCCGCCTCCTTCCCTGACGCTTCGCTGCCGGAACCGCCACGGAGAGTATTTCAATTTGCAGAAAGTTGATCAGTTATTTTTATCTACATATTCTCTTTCTTGATTGGAAGTGAATAGACCCCTGACGCAGGCCTATACGGCCGAAACACGATTTGTGTCGGGTCGTTGTTTTAATTGTTTTGCAATAAAGAACTTGTTTAAGAAGACACCACTTGAGAGAGAACACTGGTAACACAGTCTCAATCGGCTGGCTTGTTTTGGGTTTACTCCATAAGGCTTAGAGCAACTGGTGATCATCAAGTGGGCTCCGTCTCCTCACTTACAAAAAAACCAAGCCTACAGAAATTAAACTCTGAATCCTTTTTGGATCGTAACTTGTTTAGTAACATGCTTAGATCATGAAAGTTCTTCTAGGTGAGTTCCTTCACTCTTCCTGAGACATGGACTTAACTTTTCCTTTTCCCCTCTTTGTTCCAGTAACAAAGATTGTGTAAAAAATAAGATCGTTTAATAGTTCTTGGATTCAGATGTTACCAGGATACTGTAGCTTACATTCCTAGCAAAGGTTTAATCATTTCTTTGTCTTAGTACCGCTGACCTGACCTATGTGAGTGACTCTTTTTTCTTAGGTATACATAGTTTTCAAAAATTCCAATTTGTTTTACAGAGAAACCAGGAGTCTTCGTGGCATGATGGCATCTCTTAGAGACAATGTACTAAGAAGTCCAAAAGAAATGCTGAAGTTAAGTGTTCCATCTCTTGTGTATGCCATCCAGAACAATATGGCTTTCTTGGCTCTTAGTAATTTGGATGCGGCAGTGTACCAGGTAGGTTACAGGATGGTTATGTGGATTTCTGCGATATCTCTTTCTCTGTGACAACCTGTACCTTTCAGTTTGATTTTGAGATTGTTCAGTGAAAGGTAGCTGCGGATGAGATCCATTACCTCAGCCTGGGAGTTCTGAATTAGATGAATTGATTCAAATGCTGGCTCAATACAGCTTTCAAAGTGCTTGTAACCTCCTTAGACTTAAAGCCAGGAGCAGGGGCGTAGCCAGACACCCAATTTTGGGTGGGCCTGGGCCCAAGATGGGTGGGCAGAAGAACCCCACCCCATCCCATAGGTGATTTGGTCTCTCCTCTCGCCTGCATGCCATATGGTCTCTCAAATATCCCCCCTCTCCTGCACACCTTTTAAATTTCAGATTTTCACCTGCAGTGAGGAGCAACTAACACACACTACATTTAACTCATATTGTAAGCCACACTGAACCCGCAAAAAGGTGGAAAAATGTGGGATACAAATGCAATAAATAAATGTAGGCCCCACATCCTTCCCACTGATGCAGCTTCCTGTTTCTGCATAGGCGGGAATACGTCAGAGGGGGAAGGCTGTGGGGCCGGTGTAAGCAGTATGTATCAGTCGCTGCTTCCTGCAGGTGAAGATCTGCTATTTATATGGTATGCAGGAGGGACAGTTGTTGGGAGTTTTCAGCTTGGGAATCTCTGCCGGCCACATCATAGGTGTGCTGCTACTGGTGGGCCTGAGCTCAAAGTGGGTGGGCCTGGGCCCACCCAAGCCCACCCTTGGCTACGCCACTGGCCAGGAGAGTGTAATTCCCTTCATAAATAGCACGGTGGTAAAATTTCGTTAATTTACCGCAGCTTAATAAATACTCCTCTGAGGCATGCTTTCCTGGTTGAAATGTGTCTGATTTGCATGGTGTACATATCTGAAATGTCAAAAAGAAGGTAATTGTGAACTAAGGATTAGTATCACCTGACCAGCACAAAAATATATAAAGAGAATCACCCGATGAACGAAGTGCTGAACTACCAGGCAGTGATATCATCACTTGCAGTAATGAGTGGAAATTCTGAGGATATTCTCAAAAAAAATTTGAATATACATTAATACTCTTTTGGTAGCCTTTACTGTGAATTTGTGTTTGATTATTTTCGAATTTTGGTAACTTTTTGTCCTGGTTTGGATATTTGTTACATTTATACACCAGAGACCGAAGGATTTTTGGTATTAGCTTCTTTGAATAAAGACAGATTACGGGGGGGAGGGGAGGGCGGGAGAGTTGGGGGGCTTGGGACATGGTTAGTACTCACTGTTAATAATTATAGTAGTTAAGCTTTCAGAAGTGTTATTTATTTATTTATTGCATTTGTACCCCACATTATCCCACCTTTTTGCAGGCTCAATGTGGCTTACAATGCTGTTATGATGAAGTCATTACAGGATCTTAAGTACAATCGCTGATAGGCTGAAGGATCTTAAGTACAATCGAGAATAGGCTGAAGGTAAATGGATCTTAAGTACAATCAATGATAGGCTGAATGATCTTAAGTTATCGTACGTTACAAGACGTACGAGGAGAGACTTGCGGACCTGAACAGGTATACCCTGGAGGAAAGGAGGAACAGGGGTGATATGATACAGACGTTCAAATATTTGAAAGGTATTAATCCGCAAACGAACCTTTTCCGGAGATGGGAAGGCGGTAGAACGAGAGGGCATGAAATGAGATTGAAGGGGGGCAGACTCAAGAAAAATGTCAGGAAGTATTTTTTCACGGAGAGGGTGGTGGATGCTTGGAATGCCCTCCCGCGGGAGGTGGTGGAGATGAAAACGGTAATGGAATTCAAACATGCGTGGGATAAACATAAAGGAATCCTGTGCAGAAGAAAGGGATCCTCAGAAGCTTAACCTAGAATGGGTGGCAGAGCTGGTAGTTGGGAGGCGGAGCTAGTGTGGGCAGACATATACGGTCTGTGCCGGGGCTGGTGGTTGGGCGGCGGGGATAGTGCTGGGCAGACTTATACGGTCTGTGCCAGAGCCGGTGGTGGGTGGCAGGGATAGTGCTGGGCAGACTTATACGGTCTGTGCCAGAGCTGGTTGTTGGGAGGCGGGGTTGGTGGTTGGGAGGCGGGGATAGTGCTGGGCAGACTTATACGGTCTGTGCCAGAGCCAGTGGTGGGTGGCAGGGATAGTGCTGGGCAGACTTATATGGTCTGTGCCAGAGCTGGTGGTTGGGAGGCGGGGATAGTGCTGGGCAGACTTATACGGTCTGTGCCAGAGCTGGTGGTTGGGAGGCGGGGTTGGGAGGCGGGGATAGGGCTGGCCAGACTTATACAGTCTGTGCACTGAAGAGGACAGTACAAATAAAAAAAGTAGCACATATGAATTTATCTTCTTGGGCAGACTGGATGGACCGTGCAGATCTTTTTCTGCCGTCATCTACTATGTTACTATGTTACTATCCAGTTACATACACCTGATGGTGGAATTTGTTTTTGATGGTATTGATTATGTGTGGCTATGAAACATGAATAAATAAAAATAAAGCTGAAGAAGAACTGCCACAAAAAAAAAAAAAGACAGATTACAGGACTAACTACCACCTATTTTTGTTCCTAGGTGACTTATCAGTTAAAGATCCCATGTACAGCTTTATGCACGGTTTTGATGCTCCACAGATCACTCAGTAAATTGCAGTGGATTTCAGTTTTTATGTTGTGTGGAGGAGTAACACTAGTTCAGTGGAATCCAGCAGAGACCACAAAAGTACAGGTACGTAGTACAGAGTTCTAATATCTCTGACGTATGTTATTGGACCAACGCAAGTAGAGTCTTTTTATGTGATTTTTAAAAAGTGAAAGAGTGACCTAGGAAGGGGTTACAGCAGTGGGCTAAGAACTAGGAAAGGCAGGGTTTAAATCTTACTTCTCCCACTTTGTACTTCTTGTGATTTGGGGCAAGTTACCTCCATCTTCAGTTGCCTCAGGTACCAACTTACATTGTAAACCAGTGGGTCTCAAACTAATGGCATCTGCTGAATATTCACAGACCCTGCCTCTTCCTCCTGTTGGACTGGAAACTGATGCATATTACAGGAGTCTGAGCATACAGGACCCTGTGCTGACTACTACTGCTGCCTTCCTGCTTAGAGTAAGTGGAGGGAAAAGGAGGAGATGGTTAAAGGAAGGGAGCAGACTGTAGGTCAGCTATTTAGGAGTGGCCTAGGGGTTAGGGTGGTGGACTTTGGTCCTGGGGAACTGAGGAACTGAGTTGGATTCCCACTTCAGGCACAGGCAGCTCCTTGTGACTCTGGGCAAGTCACTTAACCCTCCATTGCCCCATGTAAGCCGCATTGAGCCTGCCATGAGTGGGAAAGCGCAGGGTACAAATATAACAAAAATAAAATAGATACTATTGGAGATTCTACATGGAATGTTGCTACTATTGGAGATTCTACATGGAATGTTGCTATTCCACTAGCAACATTCCATGTAGAAGGCTGCGCAGGCTTCTGTTTCTGTACGTGCAGGACGTCAGACTCAGAGAAGCAGAAGCCTGGGCGGCCACATTGGTGATCTGCAAGGGCCGACTTCTACATGGAATGTTGCTAGTGGAATAGCAACATTCCATGTAGAATCTCAAATAGTAGCAACAGTGGAGGAGTGGCCTAGTGGTTAGGGTGGTGGACTTTGGTCCTGGGGAACTGAGAAACTGAGTTGGATTCCCACTTCAGGCACAGGCAGCTCCTTGTGACTCTGGGCAAGTCACTTAACCCTCCATTGCCCCACGTAAGCCGCATTGAGCCTGCCATGAGTGGGAAAGCGCAGGGTACAAATGTAACAAAAATAAAATATGAATTAAATGTTAAAACGGGGTCCCGCTGGATAAGAGTTTGGGAAGCAACACTGTCCCCCTGAGTACAGGAAACTATCTGCTGCACCTGAACATAACTTGCCTTGAGCCAGTTTGAAAAAAAAAAAAATGCATAAATAAATAAGAAATGAAATTTCAGTTCCAGAATCTTGCTTGCCAAAACATCGCTTGCTTTTTCAGAAGTTAGCCCAATAAAGGGTATTGCTACTTTTTAAAGAATCCAGGCAAGAGATATGTGCATAGTCTTTCCACGTCTGGCATATAAACCTTCAGGTGCAGAGCCGGCCCCATGACTTTGGCCGTAGCACTGCATGCAGCAGCATGGAAGAACTGGGTTTGACCCCCGGCAGGGCCCAATGCTCAAAACCTAATGCCGGCGTTGGAGCCGACTAGCGCCAGCACTAATCTGTGCAGAATTCTCAGAGGGAGTCTAGCACAGGAAGCACCAGAGATGGCTGAAAATCTTGCACAAGAGCCAGCCTACAAGGCCCACAGAGGGAAGACCTAAAGAGGCTCCTTTGCAAGATACAACTGAACGAGAGCATCTATTCCTTGTAAGGCCACCTCCCACCTATGGTTGAAAAAGTTCTCCGCCTTGGCCTTGAAGCAAGTTGTCATTAGGTTGAACACTGGTGGGACCCACTGGAAGGAAGCCGTCCCCAACTCCCCTGGATTCAACCAGCTGAGAATGTGGGCCAAGGAGGAAGGGTAGGATGTGGAATGTTGGGGTGAGGGGGAATTAACAAATGAAAAGCAAATTGTACCTGAAGTTTTGGCTGTTTGTATGCTGTTTATCTGATAACAATTTAAATGTAGTCAGTTGGATGTAAATGGAGTCCATTTGCTATTCCCTCCCGATGCTCAGAGAACAGTGCACAAGCAAACCCTGCGCTTACCGCTGGAAAAACAGTGCCAGCTTGGAGCTGGCATTTGGAGGTTTGAAAAGAGGATTTTTTTGGGTGATTTTCCTCTTTAAAATCTGCCAGTTTTCACTTGTTTTCAAAGGGGAAGGAAGCCTGTGCAAGTCTCTTAAGTGCCGATACTGAAAAACCAAATGAGTGTCAGAGCCGCTGAGAGACTGAACCGGGCATGGGGGCTACTAAGGAACGACCCTTGCTAATAATACACATGGCTAACCTCAGAAGAAACGTCCCCAAAAACTTATGCCTAGGTTTACTAAGCGGCGCTATGGGTGCGTTATCGTTTTTAATGCACGTAAATGGTTTATGCTCGTTAAACACTAACGCGCCCATAGAAATGTATAGGCGTGTTAGCATTTAATGCGCCTTAAATGCACAGCTCTTTAAAAACGCTAACGCACCTTAGTAAACATACCCCTTAGTTTCTTCATCACCGATTTCAAAACCTCCCCTCCCCCTACAAGCTTAACTGGGTAAGGGCAAGATCTGGGGCAAAACCTTGCTGCACTCTTATGTGGAAACAATACAGCAATTGTCATCGTGGTGGTTTATCCCTTCCTGTAGAAAAGCTGTGCTTGGTTTCAGGTTGCACTACAGAAAGATAAACACTGTTCATCTATTTGTATCTGTGCTACGCAGAAATTGTATTGTTTGACAGATGAGGACACACCTTGGAATTTATTAGGAAATACTTCCTTAATCTTGAAAAGTACACGGAGTACCTTGCAAAGCCTTCACGCCCTTATGCATGTTCATATTGGGCTGTTTGAAAAATACAACTCAAAATGTATGAAAGTAGGAATTCTGTTTTTCCTGTTGTACACAACATTCTACACCAGTTTTCTCGTTGCAAGGCCCTGGGCCACTGGCAGCTTCCATTGACTATGGGGATAGTTCCCTAACTCTCTTCTCTGAATATATACTTCCCTTACCTTGTCCAGAGGCTTGCTGCTGGCACTGTTTTCAGGAGAACTGTTCTGTTTTCTTTCAGGACTATGTGACTCTCGGTGAATTTGAGTTATACATTATATAACATTTTGTTTTTATAGCCCGCAGTACCTCACAGTTCTGTGTGGGTTACATACAAAGGAATTACAGCATAGTATTATCATCATAGGCGTAGTTTGGGGGGGTGCCCCCCCAAACGAGCTGAAACCGATCCTCCAATCCCTGAGCCGCCGGCAGCCTCTGCGAGAAAGCAGCACACACGCTGCTTTAGACCTGCCCCCGGAAGCCTTTCTTTCTCCTTCAACTTCCTGTTCCCGTGGCGGGGGGAAGCTGTAGGAGAGAGACGGGCCTCTGGGGCAGGTCTAAAGCAGCATGCGTGCTTCTTTCGTTGAGGCTGCCGGTGGCTTAGGGGATTGGAAGACGGGGGAGGGTGATACCGGGCGCCACTGGAAGACTCCGGGGAGGGGGGGGGCAGCGGAAGGGGGAGCAGCGGCGGGAGAGAGACACGCCTCACCCTTTGCCCCCCCCCCCAAATGAAACTGTCAAACTACGCCCATGATTATCATCAATTAAAACTAATACATTCATTTTCTTCCATGATTCTGAAACGAGTATGTTTTAAGCTGACCTCTAAAATGCACGTAGTTTGATGCCTGAACTATCAAAGAAGACGTTTCGTTGTCTCTTTTAGCAGCCTGGTAGGAAAGCAAAGAAATCTATACACCTCTTTCATATTTTATCCTTCATAGATGGAAAGGAAAAAAGTTAAACAGTCGAGAAACCAGAATTGTTTCAGACAAGGTAAAACATCTTAACGAATAAAAAAGGAGCTAAACATAGCAGACTTTATACATTAGAATTAAAAGTTTAAATAAGACCCTTGCAGTCTCTGGCAACCAAAGAACTTTAGAATAATAAGCTGAGGTGGAAAACAAACAAGCAGATCAGTATAATATCCAAAAAAAACTTTATTGAAGATACTGTGTATAAGACAAATGCCCGACACAGGCCGTGTTTCGCCCAACGATAGGGCTGCGTCAGGGGCTATAATAAACGATAAACATATTGAATTATAAAACATGTCAATTCTTAAAAATATATATATATGTATATCTAAAATATATAAGACATCAGTATAAATTATAATATACCGTATTTTTCAGACTATAAGACGCACCGGACCATAAGACGCACCTAGGTTTTAGGGGAGGGAAATAGGAAAAAAAAAATTTGCTTTTTCCCTCCTCTAAAACCTAGGTGCTCCGGTGCGTCTTGTCCGAATCCCTCCCTCCAAGTTCGGGATCGCCCTCAGGGTTACCTCCTCCCCCCTCCCTGGCCCTGTCACCACCTCTCCCCTTACGCGATCTTCCCTGGTGGTCTAGTGACGTCGGGACAGGAAAGAGCCCCCTCTTTCCTGCCCAGCGCGCTGCTCTCCATCCTCCTGTATGCATTGCTGCCTGACGGTCTCGGTGAGATTCAAAATGGCCGCCGAGAATTGAAGTCTCGGCGGCCATTTTGAATCTCGCCGAGACCGTCAGGCTGCATACAGGAGGATGGAGAGCAGCGCGCTGGGCAGGAAAGAGGAGGCTCTTTCCTGTCCCGACGTCACTAGACCACCAGGGAAGATCGCGTGAGTAAGGGGAGAGGTGGTGACAGGACCGGAGGGAGGGCGATCCCAAACTTGGAGGGAGGAAGGGCGGGCGGCCTGCCAGCCGGCCAGCCAGCCAGCCAGCCAAATCTCTACCTTCGGACTATAAGACGCACCCCCCATTTTCCTCCCAAATTTGGGGGGGAAAAAGTGCGTCTTATAGTCCGAAAAATACGGTACATGTGAAACATAGACATGAATCGTGAATATGTCTAAAAAATATGTAAAACCTCAAAATGAACTGTAATATAAAAACATAAATATGAATTATAAACATTGAGAGTCCCTTTTGATTCAAAAATTAAAATATATACAGTAGACAAGTAAAATAATAATAGACATTAACTGAATCAAAAATATAATATAGAGATGCATTTAAATATACCCAAAATATATAAATATATCAACAACCAACAAATTAACATACACATATTCCATATATATTGCACTGAAATTATAAAATGAAATAAAATAATAAGCTGATAAATGATCAGAACATTTCAAGGAAAAAAAAAATCAGTCTCAATGCAATACAGCCTACAAACCCCTACACTATTCCTGTGAGGTTGTGCGAAATAGTGAAGAAGTTTTTCTCCATGTGGATCGGGCTTGCTGAGAGCCACCCGATGCTGGAAGAAAACAAAATAGCTGTCCCAGAAGCAGTGATTGTGGGAAGACTCTTGGGAAGGTCAAGGGGGTATTAACAAATCAAATGGAGACTCAGCTTGGAGGGAGAGTGGACAGAATGGTGATGGCGGACTGAGAGGAGCGAACGGGGGTAATTTTTATAAAGTTTTGTTTTTTTTCTCTATGGTTAAACCCTGTTTTACCTGCAGAAAAGGGGCTTTTATAAAATTACCCCATGATGGATGTGTATAAAAGTGTGCACGGCGACAAGGTGCAAATGTGTAGGCATGTTTGGGGGGGGGGGGCATAGTTTGGGCACAAGTGGAGTCATGTAATACGTGTTTAGTTTATAAAATATGCACTCACACTTGCTCCTGAGCAGCCACAACTGGGGGATGTTTTGTAAGGCTGTTTCCTAAAAGGCAGAGGGGTCCGTTTACTAAGCTGCGGCAGAAAATGTCCATAGTGAGCCCTTGCACGGGTTGTTTTCTGTGCGTGAAGCAGTGGCGTAGCTACGGGTGGGCCTGGGTGGGCATAGACCCACCCAGTTTTGTGGCCCCCAAAGCACCTCATTGGTGGTGCCTCTCTGTCTCAGAGCAGCTGCCTATCTCTCTCTACCCTCCCCCGTCTACCTTTGAGTGTCATCTCTGCAGCAATTCCTTTAGGTGACCTGCACCAGCCCTGTAGGCTTTCCTCTACCGCATCCCACCCTTGATGACAACACTTCCTGTTTCTTCACTGGTGGCGCCGAGGGGACACGGTAGAGGGAAGTCTGCAGGACTGGTGGAGGTTGCTTACAGGAACTGCTGCTGGTGACTTCTTGGAGGTACTCTGGGGAGGGCAAGGTTTTAGAGAGAAAGGGGAAGATGCGGGGGGGGGGGGCAGGGGTGGAGAGAGATGATGATGCAGAGGGAAAGGTTTTTTTTTTAAATAATGTACGGGGTGGGGGTGGGAAGGGCCCACCCGAAATGGCAGGTCTGGTTACGCCCCTGGCGCAAAAACCTTTTTTACCACAACTGTAAAATTTCTGTTTTTTTTTTTTTTTTATTATTAATTGCCATGCACTAATGTTGCCATTAGCACATGGCTATTAAAAAAAATTAAAAAAGTAATCTGTGTGCAGTTACCGTGACCCATTCAGTAGGTGGTAATGGCTCACATGCTATTCCTGTAATTTAGCTGTACTAACTGATTAGCGCTCACATTTGGCACTTACCACAGGACACCTGAGCATGTCCTGCGGTACACCATTTTAAGCTGCAGCTTAGTGAAAGGGACTCCTAGACAGCTGGTTGCGCATCTTTCTAAAATAGCTCCAAAATACGTGCCTACTTGGACTTGCAACCTGTTATAAATTGTCCTCTAAATAAAGCCCTAAGAGAGAGAGAGCACAGTCGCAGCATATCTCTAAGAATTAAGGCTGCTCAGGGACCCCACTCAAAAGGACAAGCCTCTTTAGAAGCAGCCTACCCCTGGAGATTGTCAGGCTATTCACCCCATCATTATTGATAGGTGGTGTGCAGGCAAAAATAGCCGCTGTGTCACATCCATCTTTTTTTCTGCAGCTGTTCTCTCTGCTTATAAGATCGAAGGAGAAGGACTTTGAAAATCAGACGTCTTGTTTTTCTTTGGTCTTTTACTAAGGCACGCTAGCGTTTTTGGCGCGCGCTAAATACTAGAGACGCCAATGTATTCCTATGGGCGTCTCTAGCTTTTAGCGCCCACTGAAAACGCTAGCGGGCCTTAGTAAAAGACCCAATTCGTTTTTCTGCACAGCACTGCTGCAGAATAATGTAGGCTGGATTGTGGCATATTGAAAATCATGTTACTGGGTTGTATGGCTTTACTTTGTTGTTCCTAGAAATAGAAATTGCAGAATATTCACAATGCAATCTGATTTGCCTCTTTTTATATACTTCACTTTTCAGCTGGAGCAGAACCCAGTGATAGGCTTTGTTGCTTTAACTATTGCTGTGCTGTGTTCTGGATTTGCAGGTAAACCAATACGTAGTAAGATTATTGTTTCAGTTGTATATTTTATGAACTCTTCCTATCTGTTCCCATTGGTCTGAACTGGTTCACTATACATATGGGTTCGTACAATTTTTCCAGCTAGTATTCAGCCTGCGGCAGTCAACATTTAACTAGATATTTAATACTGTCATAAGGACGTATTGTACTCTTTTGCACCTTTCTCTTTTCTTCCCCTCTGTCATTACTCACCAACTACTTCAACCTAAATGTATCTGATTGTTTGTTGCTAGATTGATGTAAGCCTTTTTACACTGCTGTATGTCTGTTTAAACTGATGTAAGCCACATTGAGCCTGCTCATGGATGGAAAAATGTGGGATATAAATGCTCTAAATAAATAAATAAATATCAGGCCAGGTCCATGCACCGGCACTGAATATCCGGGGTGAATTCAAACTGAGCTAAGTGCCGGAGCTTATGTGGGTCCTAGCTTTTAGCCCCCTCTCCCAGACTTACCTTAGCGGCAGGCTCACGGTACTCTCAAGTATGGTGAGACTTGCCACTAGGGTTCATGGCAGCCATTTTGAGGCTGGACCCGTGACAGGCAGCAGTGAGTAGGCATTGCTGATGCCCCTAGACCACCAGGGAAATTCCAGGTAGGCCTTGGGCTGGGTGGGGGGCCCAGCCCGAGCCTATCATTCTCTTTGGGGAAGAAAATCAGGATGGCGGGGGGAGAGGGGCATCCAAAACACCAGTTGCCGCTTCCTGGAAATCAGCTGGGCACCAGCCAATACTCAGACCAGTGCCAGGTTTGTTCCGTGCCTAAAGATAGGACAGCCATTTTGCTTTCCTAGCTTTAGCCGTGTAACTAACCAGTTAGTACGCTGAATATTTCTGCTAACCAGTTAAGTACAGACTCCACCAAAACTCTGCCCACAGACCTCCCTAGCACTAACTGCAGGGGCAGTTTAGTAGTGGTATTCAGCAGTACGGTCCGGTTAAGTGCCCCTGAATATCAGCGCTTAGGCAGCCACAAACCTCTCCTGCCCAGTTAAAGTGCTTTGAATATCAGATGGTTTGTCTAGTGTTCATATACAATTAGAAAACAACAGGATATTAATTTATCTTGTTTGCTCCTTCCTGGTGCAATACTGAAAAACCTACACAGTCTCGAGCTTTGGGCACACATCCTCACATTCAAAAGAGTCCTTTTGCTTCTCAAGTTTTCTTGAACGCTTACTACTTTGGTGTATATCATATCCTCTGAAAGTTTATTCCGTAGGTCTACTACCATTTCTGAAAATAAATATTTCCATATTACTCTTAAATTGAGTAAATTTGTGCCTTACGCTCAGCAGAAGAGACATTTCTTTGTCATCTGTCCTAATCAGTGATGTTAATGTTTAATAAAACTGGATCTACTGTTCTGAATAACAAGTCAGGCAGGTTATATTGTGTAAAACAAAAAAAAAAAGGGACCACGTCCATTTGTCTTCAGTTCCATGGAACCTCTCCCATTTCCAAGAATTTATTAAACAAATCATTGAGGACTCAACAGAACCCTCTATGAGTTCTCTCAGTATCCTGGAATGTATCCTATTTGACCCCACGGCTTTGTCCACTATCAACTTTTTTAAGTTATCGCACCGTTCATGAAAGAAAGTGTTTATGAATATCTACTCCATTCCCTTATATGCTTTGTCAGCCAACCTCGGTCCTCAAGGATTTCCTTCCATGAACACTGAACAGAATAATTTGTTTATGGCATCTGCTTTTTTTCCTCATCACTTGCTACATAGCAATTCTCAGTATCTTTGAGTCTTAGAGTTCTATTTCTAGCATTCGATCTTTTCCCTACATACCTGAAAAAACTCTCGCCACCTATCTTTACATCTTAGCCATCTTTTTTTTTTCTGCCTGTGCTTTTCTTTCTTTGTGTCTTTGAGTTTAATCCAGTATTAATTTCTGTGCTTCTCTTTATGCATTCTTCTGTATTTCATGAGTGCCGCTTCTTTTGTCTTTATTTGTTCAGTCACTTGTTTAGGAAACCGTATCGTTTTGTTTTTTTCCTCTTACTTTTATTTACTTCCCTTACATAAAGATCCGTTGCCATTGGTGTAGCTGTTTTCAGCTTGGACCACTGTCTTTGCACTTCTCATGTCCTTCCATCCCGTCAGTTCTTTCTTGTGGTGCTGTCGCCCCACCCCCACCCCCATTTTACTAACATCAGCATGTTGAAAATCCCAGGACAGTGAGTTTATGCAATTTTTATTTATTTATTGCATTTGTTTCCCACCTTTTTGCGGGCTCAGTGTGGCTTACAATAAGTTGTGAGTAATAGAAATACAATTTGTTACAACTCGGTTATAGATTACATTGTGAGGAGTTGTGTGAGACAAAGTCAAAGTAACATTAAGGAATATAACAATGGAAAGAGCAGTGAAACATTGGAAGGAAACAACGGGAACTAAAAGGGGCAATATATAATAACAGGAAGGCATTTGGTATACATTTTCTGTGAGTAAAGGTATGAGTGTGGTGGGATTCCGGGGGATGAGAATTCAGAGTGGCTGTGTTGATGCATTACTGAACAGTGAGTGTGGGCTTTATGTGTTTTGGTTCTTTCCGTAAATTTTCTCAAAAAGATGGGTCTTCAATAGTTTGCGGAAGGTGGCTTGTTCGTAGATCGTTCTCAGGTTGCGCGGCAGTGAATTCCAGAGCTGCGTGCTCATGTAAGAAAAGGTTGACGCGTGCAGCGCCTTGTATTTCAAGCCCTTGCAATTAGGGAAGTGGAGGTTGAGGAAAGTTCGGGATGATCTTTTAGCATTTCTGGGTGGTAAGTCTATTAAGTCAGACATGTAGGCTGGGGCTTCACCGTGGATGATTTTGTGGACTAATGTGCATGCTTTAAATGTAATGCGTTCCTTGAGTGGGAGCCAGTGTAGCTTCTCTCGTAAGGGTTTTGCATTTTCATATTTTGGTTTTCCGAAGATGAGTCTGGCTGCTGTATTCTGGGCTGTTTGGAGTTTCCTCAGTATTTGCTCTTTGCAACCTGCGTATAGTGAGTTGCAGTAATCCAGATGGCTGAGTACGATGGATTGCACTAGGCATGCGACATTTAGCTCTTGTATCAAACCATACTGCGTGATGATCATTACTGGCCACGTGGAGACCCACCTGGTCATTAGGCAAACTCTTCAGAACACCACAGCACGTATACTTTGTCATGCGTGACACAGAGATCGTATTACTCTTCTTTTTAAAAGGCTTCGTTGGCTTCTTGCAGAAAAGACAATTCAAAAGCCTGACTTTAATTTTCAAAGCACTTCTTACTGGTTTGCCAGATTGACTATTCCTTATTCTCCTGCTATATTACTTCATTCAGTTAGGGTCCCTTTTACTAAGCTGCGGCAAAATGGGGCCTGCGCTAGTGTCGGTGGGTGTTTTTGACGCTAGACGAGGCCCTCTTGTACTACAGCGGATAAAAGGTAAGTCTTTCTTTTTTTTTCAGGAAATGGCCGTGCAGCAAGTGGAGCACTTTCTGCACTGCCATTTCGGGGGGGGGGGGGGGGGGGGGGGAGTCCTTACCGCCACCCATTGAGTTGGTGGTGGTAAGGGCTCCCGCGCAAACCTGGCGATAACCAGGCAGTGCGCAGCACTGCTTGATTATTGCCAGGTACAGACCGGTGCTATAAAAATTAAAATATTTTTGTAGTGCCGGATATGGCGTGCGCTGGGGGTGGGAATTACCGCCGGACTACTGTGGTAGCCCGGCAGTACTTTCTTTTTAGCAAGAAGTAAGCCCGTGTTGGGCTTACCGCTGCTTTGTAAAAGGGGCCCTTAATGAACTATAGACTACTTGCCCTCCCCAATCCGCTTCAAGCACATTGGGAGTCTACCAGTAATAGCGCTTTTTACTTTTTGGCTCCTTTTTTGTGTGATAGTAATTTTAAGATTGGTCTGGTGATCAATAGAAATAAAAAATTTTATTGGACATAATACATTTCTTGATTAGCTTTTGAAGGTTGCCCTTCTTCGTTACGTCCAATAAAAAAGGATCATCTTATTTTCTTTTCCATGTTTTATTTCTATTGATTACCTTTAAAAGTGGACTAACACAGCTACCACACATCTCTACTCAAGACTGGGCTGAAAACTTATCTTTTTTTCTTTAGCCATTAACTGATCCTCCTTATTTACAAGGGATTTTTGCAATTGGATAGCCTGATTGGCAAAGTAAGATGTTTTCTTGGGGGGGGGGGGGGGGGTGTTGTATGATTGGTTGACTCTTTTCTGTACCATGAACGTTCTACTCTAGGTACACTCTTTTTTATTTATCTATTTATTTATTTATTAATTTCAAATTAAATTGACACGTAAATTTTACATTGTCATGAAATACAGCATCATAATGTTATATAAAGTATATGGATACAGCTCGAATATAAAGGGAAGAAAATAAAAGTAAAAATAAAAAAAACGAAAGAAACATTTTTTCCCCCCATCAGTATCCACTAAACTATTAATCTGTAACATTCAGTTATATTGCTTCCTTAGACCACATATTGAGGGGGACGGGCAAACATATTAGAGAAGTTACTTATTATATTCAATTTCAAGAAGAACTGATGCAATCCCAAACTCATATCATAACAGGCTTTTTAGAATCTAAGAAGACTCTCAATTGGTCAGGCGAAAAAAAGACATACTTTGTTGAACCTAACCGAACTATACATTTACATGGGTAGGCCAGTAGGAAAGATCCTCCCAAGTCCAAAGTTTTTTGTTTTAATTCCAGAAAAAGTTTTCTTCTCTGTTGAGTAGATTTAATAACATCTTGAAACATCCAAACCTTGGCACCCGCAAATAGAGTAACTGAATTCTGAAAATAAAGACATAAAATTGCATTAAGATCTTGCTCAAAAGTAAATGAGATTAATAAAGTCCTTCGCTCCGTATTAGCGTCCAAAGTTTGTTCTAATATTTCGGATATATTCGCCAAATCCAAACTTTTCTCTCCTAGATACTCTAGGTACACTCTTAATAATTAGTTGTACTATGTAAATCTTACAAATTCTATAACAACTGTTATAACATCTATAATCACTTCTTTTATTAAATGCAGGATTGTTATCTCAAGTTTTGTTCAACACCTTGCTTCTCCTATCGTTAAAAATTTTAACACACACCAACATTGCTACACATTCTTATAATCACTCATCCCTACAAACAACGTAACCAGCACCATTTACTAAATATTCATACATTACGAGTGCACATTTCAGTCCATATTCCTCATAGTCACTGCAACATGGTATAGTCTATAATTACTCCGTTGCAAAGAAATAGTTGTTTATAACGCGTATTTCACGCTGGACTTTCACTTAATCTTCTCATATGTCAATGTTCAATACAACTGCATTTCTTCACCAAAAAGATGGATACTTGCAAACATTGCAGCTATTTCCATATTCCATACAGGATCAGAGGAACATGCGACTGTCTCTTCATCAGTTTTCTTTGGTTTATTTCACATATATGTATGCATCCAATTATATGTGAAATAAACCAAAGAAAACTGGGGCTTACTAGCCAGTCAACATAAAGTGCTAAGGTTGTAGCTCACAATACAGTGATTCAGCACAATAGAAATCCATACTTGCAGAAAGTAAAGATAAACACAAAGTTAAATATAATTTTATTTATTTATTAGGATTTATTTACCACCTTTTTGAAGGAATTCACTCAAGGCAGTGTACAGTAAGAATAAATCAAACATAAAACAATAGACAATTAGAGCAGTAAAAATATTCAAACAACAATACAAAGAGGGGCATAATGGAACGGGATGGCCATCTCTAAGGGCGCCCTGGCGAAGGGGCGGGGAAACCGCTATTATCGAAACAAGATGGGCGTCCATCTTTCATTTCGATAATACAGTCGGGGACGCCCAAACCTCAACATTTAGGTCGACCTTAGAGATGGTCGTCCCCAGTTTTCAGTGCATTCATATCTCTCACATGAATATTCATTGTGGATATCCTGAAAACCTGATTGGCTTGGGTGCCTCCAGGGTCGGGTTTGCGAACTACTGGAATAGTGTAAATTGCACACCTAGGTGCCAACACTTACACCTGCCTTTTACATGGTGTAAGTGCTGATGGCCAAATGCCAACTTAGGCTTTTCTATAATGGGAATCTGGGTGCCCAGATGCCGTTATAGAATACCATCTTAAAGCACAGATTTTGGGCGCCATAATTCTTAGCACCCTTTATAGAATTGCCCTCACTTTCTCCACTTGTGAGTACTAGATTCAGTGTTACTCTTTACCTCATGGGTTCCATTACCATTATTCTTGAGCTGAACACGTCTTTCTGATTCCACAGATGGGCAGTGGCATACCAAGGGGGGGGGGGGGGCGCGGTCCACCCCGGGTGCACGTCGCTGGGGGGGGGGGGGGGGGGTGCCGCGCGCCTGTCGGCTCCGCTCGTTTCGTGCTCCCTCTTCCCCGAACAGGTTACTTCCTGTTCCGGGGCAGAAGGAGCATGGAACGAACGAAGCCGACAGGCGCGTGGCACCCCCCCCCCCCCCCAGCAGGTAAAAATGTACTTGGGGGGGGTGTCCTTTCGCTGGGGGGGGGGGCGCATCGACGATCTGCCCCGGGTGTCAGCCACCCTAGGAACACCACTGCAGATGGGACATTCCAATCCCAGTTCTACTCTGTCCTCACTTTTGTGAAGAGGACCACATTCACTTGTCTCCAATCCCATGGAAATCTCTCCCACTTCCAAGGATTTGTTAAACAAATCTTTGAGGACTCACCAGAACCAAGCTGAAATCTCCCAGCAACAGCATCTCCCCTTTAATTCCCAACTTTTGGATATCTAAGATCAGATCTTTGTCCAACTTCTCTGTTTGAGTTGAAGGTCTGTAGATGACATTCCGTCTTCTGTTTCCAAGACAATCCAAGTTGCTTCTTCCTTTCCTCAAGGCCCCTGCATCTCAGCCACTTTAATATTGTGTGCTACTTCATCACTTTACCCTTCCTAAAAAGATTATAGCCTTATGGTTCAGTCCCATTCATGAAATTCATTGTTATATATATTTTCAATTAATTCTATTAATGTAATTAAAAATTGTTTTTGTTAAGTTGTCTTTTTAAAGATTTTGGGGTCCTTTTACCAAGCTGCAGTAAAAGGGGATCTGCGGTGGGTTGTGTGCATGGATTTGCTGCGCACTGAGGCCCCCGTATACCGCAGCAGGTAAAAAGGTGTTTTTTCTTTGTTTTTTTTTTCCCAAAGGGGAAGTAAATGGCTATACACTAAGTCAGTACATTGGAGCTTGGCCATTTACTCCCAGAGCCCTTACTGCTGGTAAGCCCCCGGTGCTAGAAAAGAAAATGTTCCTAGCACCAGAAATGGCATGTGGTGGAAGCTGGAACCCTCACCAGGTTCCTGAGGAAGCCCAGCGATAGGGCCACTCCATTGCCACAGTAACCCTACTGCGGCTTGATAAAAGGGGCCTCTATGTTTGGTATTTGTTAACTAACAAAAAAAAAATTAACCTAAAGAACAGTGTTACCAGAAATACACATTTATTTCCACTGACCAATTTCTCCTTTCATTCTGCAAGTAGTTTATAAAGAGTTTTGGCAACAAGCAATTTGGAAGGTTGCTTAGCTTAGACTGGAACCACATGGAGAGCTTTTCTCCTCTTGGCTGTATACTGTGTTAAACTGGGTAATGTAGTACCATTAAATATTATGATCCGCTATTTTCTTTCTGCTCAGATCTGGTAAAACAGCTCTACTTCTACTAGAGCGTCTACTAGGGTTACGCAGCGCTGTACAGTTTAACAAAAAAGGACAGTCCCTGCTCAAAGGAGCTTACAATCTAACGGACGAAATGACAAGTTGGGGCAGTCTAGATTTCTTGAATGGAGGTAAAGTGGTTAGGTGCCAAAGGCGACATTGAAGAGGTGGGCTTTGAGTAGGGGTTTGAAGATGGGCAGGGAGGGGGCCTGGCGTATGGGCAAAGCTTATTCCTCTTTCACTTGCTGGTAGTGTAAATGGGTGTTATTGCTCTTCACATGCTTTGAACTTACGTGTTATTCCATGTCTTCTTCCATTCCAGGAGTTTACTTTGAGAAAGTTTTGAAAAGTTCTGACACCTCTTTGTGGGTGAGGAATATTCAAATGTACATATCTGGCATATTGGTGACTTTAATTGGTGTCTTCGTGTCGGACGGTCACCAAATCATTGAAAAGGGGTTTTTCTTTGGCTACACATTCCTAGTCTGGTTTGTGATTTGTAAGTATCTGGAGAAATCATACCATTGTTTTTTTTACAACATTTGTGTGTGGCTGATCTACTGTATTTCTTTGAGGTCCTATCTAGTCAAGTGATACTAAGGAAAATGTTTCATTCTAAACTGTAGTACAATTTTTCAAAGTCCACAAACAGGAAAGAGCCTCTAAGTAGAACCAAGAGCAGACAGGGACCAAAACCGCTTTGGGGGCTGTTTTGGCCCCAGCCGTGCCTTTGGTGATTAACTACAGTTGATGACGTTTCATTTGGCTCATATATAGCCTTTAACCCACGGCAATAAACACATCCTGCTAATCATAGTAACATAGTAGATGATGGCAGAAAAAGACCTGCATGGTCCATCCAGTCTGCCCAACAAGATAAACTCATATGTGCTACTTTTTGTATATACCCTACTTTGATTTGTACCTGTGCTCTTCAGGGCACAGACCGTATAAGTCTGCCCAGCACTATCCCCGCCTTCCAACCACCAGCCCCGCCTCCACCACCAGCTCTGGCACAGACCGTATAAGTCTGCCCAGCACTATCCCCGCCTCCCAACCACCAGCCCCGCCTCCCACCACCGGTTCTGGCACAGACCGTATAAGTCTGCCCAGCACTATGCCCGCCTCCCAACCACCGGCTCTGGCACAGACCGTACAAGTCTGCCCAGCACTATCCCCGCCTTCCAACCACCAGCCCCGCCTCCCACCACCGGCTCTGGCACAGACCGTATAAGTCTGCCCAGCACTATCCCCGCCTTCCAACCACCAGCCCCGCCTCCACCACCAGCTCTGGCACAGACCGTATAAGTCTGCCCAGCACTATCCCCGCCTCCCAACCACCAGCCCCGCCTCCCACCACCGGTTCTGGCACAGACCGTATAAGTCTGCCCAGCACTATCCCCGCCTCCCAACCACCGGCTCTGGCACAGACCGTACAAGTCTGCCCAGCACTATCCCCGCCTTCCAACCACCAGCCCCGCCTCCCACCACCGGCTCTGGCACAGACCGTATAAGTCTGCCCAGCACTATCCCCGCCTTCCAACCACCAGCCCCGCCTCCCACCACCGGCTTTGGCACAGACCGTATAAGACTGCCCAGCACCATCCCCACCTCCCAAACACCAGTCCCGCCTCCCACCACTGAGGCAGGTAGACATACCCGTCGAAACACAGTCCCTTGCAGGTCTTCTATTGGTGCCTTAATAAAGAACTTTTTGGATGATACTCCCCGTGTGGAAATCAGTGCGTTATCCGCTACTCTCCTGTTTGCGTATGATTTTTTCAAAAGCACAAATTTCATCTATTCAAATATAATATAACAGTTCTTTTTTTTGTAATACATTTGATTTTAATGTTTTCATCTTTTGCTTCCCAGTCCTGGCCAGCATGGGAGGCCTCTACACTTCCGTTGTTGTAAAGTACACAGATAACATTATGAAAGGATTTTCTGCGGCTGCGGCTATCGTTCTTTCTACCGTTGCATCTGTGATGCTGTTCGGTTTACAGATAAGTGAGCGCCTCTTTTTTTTTAATTTATCATTGCATTTGTATTTGGTTTGCTTCCATTGTTCCCACTCACTCTGGTAGTGATGTGCCTCTCAATTAATACAAGTGGGGGCCTTTATGTGATGTGGAGTAATATTCTGTTCTTCATGGAAGCTGCAATTCTTTTGATATGACTGCAGCCATTTATTTATTAGGATTTATTTACCGCCTTTTTTGAAGGAATTAACTTAAGGCAGTGGACAGCAAGAATAAGTCAAACACAAGCACTAGAGCAGTAAAAATATTCGAGTATGGCATAGTATACTGTTTACAATGTCAATGTAGTGGAGGAGTGGCCTAGTGGTTAGGGTGGTGGACTTTGGTCCTGGGGAACTGAGGAACTGAGTTGGATTCCCACTTCAGGCACAGGCAGCTCCTTGTGACTCTGGGCAAGTCACTTAACCCTCCATTGCCCCATGTAAGCCGCATTGAGCCTGCCATGAGTGGGAAAGCGCGGGGTACAAATGTAATAAAAAAAAAAAACACAATACGTAATAAAACATTTTAATAGACAGCGTAGGGTGTAAGCAAAGATGGAGCATATAGATAGGTGAAAGAGTAAGAGGAGTTAGAAAATAAGGTGACTAAATAAAGTTGCACATGAGGTCAGAGGGTGATTAAATATTATCTCGGCTAGGGTAGGAGTGGATAAACATGTCTTGCTGCAGTAGGTGCAGCCTGTGCCACTCCTTATATGTGTGTGAAACTAGCAAGTTAGTTACTTTGTCTATTAAAGGCCTGGTTGAAGAGCCACGCTTTCTACCTGCTTCCTGAAGTAGAGATAGACATATGTTAAGCGGAACCTTTCAGGGAGTACATTCCAGAATGTCTCATGTGGGTACATATACGAACCTCGACCAGACCAATATGAAAAAAAATAGTGGAACTCATGAACAAACTACTGAAAACCCAGAACATATTGGCGACAACTGATACACCACCAACTGCAGACAAGTTTGCGCAATACTTCAAAAACAAAACAACAAACACAAGATCAAACCTTGCAAAAAGCACAAATAAATGTCACAGACTACCTACAGGACGGCGAAACACATGACAACCACACCGCAGCAGACAGAATATGGACCATGTTCAAATGACACTATTGACAAAATACGTGCATGCATACAGCCTACTTGACAAATGCCCCAACTACATTATGAAAAACCCACCAGATTGGTTCATAGAGTACCTCCCAGAGCAGATCACATACATGTTTGAAAGAGGTCAATTTCCAGCAGAGAAAGGCAACATAGTACTCATACCTATCTCTAGAAACACTACTAGCAAGATCAGCAAGATCACAAATTACAGACCAGTAGCCTCGATACCACTACTGACCAAAACAATGGAAGGTCTAGTAACACAGCAACTAACAGAATACTTGACAAAGTTCTCAATTCTTCATAAATCCCAATCATGTTTCAGACCACAGCACAGCACTGAAACGGTCATAACCACCCTGATAACAAAAGTCAGAAGCATAATATCCCAAGAACAAAACATATTACTACTACAATTCGACATGTCAAGTGCGTTTGACCTATGTTTTTTGAGGAGTCTGTTTATCCACCCCTCTCTAGACCTCCGCGGAACCCCTTTCCACGGTGAGGTGAAAAGGGGCCCAAAGGAGTGCCTTCGGACACGGAGGTGTAGGGGGGGTGACAGAAGGCGCAGTTCAAATCTAATTCCCATGACCACAACTTTCTGTCTTCTAGGATCTAAGTGAATCTTTGGCTATTTATGTTCCCACATAAAGTCTACATGAGTGAAAGATAATTTACTTATGTGTATATTATTTATGTGAAACAGTTTGAAGAGAAGGAACAGATTGAAACTGAGACTAGAGAAGTTTAGAGATAAAGATAGTTTTATTCTCACCAAGTGAATCTGCCAGCTGTTGCACACATCAGTCAAATTCTGGGTTCAACGGACCGTAGCTTTGCCTCATGGAAGCGTTGGGGAAAGAATCTGATTTTAACTCAGATTCACACCCCTTATATAGTATTTGCAGTCCATACAACTCAATTGGAGAAAGACTTTTTTTCTAATTTTTTTTCATCTATGAATCATACTTAACCGCAGGTCAGGTGCCCACCTGCCCCTCCTTTCTGAGATTACTTAATAACGCCAATTTCCGGACTTGTAAACATCTTTCCTAATATAGAGAGATCAGTTTCTTTGTATCTTGTGACTCTGGGAGCCATCTTATAAGGACAGACTCCATCTTATGAACCAAACTTTTTACCATTTCTGCCATTAATTCCTTCATCTTAACTCTTACACTGAATTTGAAAGTTGTACCAGGTTTCAATAAGACTCACCAAGCAGCATGGGCGTAGACTGGGGGGGGGGGGGGGCGAGGGGGGGCAATGCCCCCCCAAACGCAGGGCCGGCACCAGGCAGCTCTTCCTTCGCCCCGCCCTCTCCCCGTTCCTTCTCCTCCCTCCCTCCGGATCCGTCCCTCACCGACCTGATCTTCGAATCCTTTGTCTGCCCGGCACGCTAGCGCTCTCTCCCCTGCTGGTTCGCGCTTTAAAAATGGCCGCCGAGACTTCCAGAGGCGGCCTCGCGAGACTTAGTCTCGGCGGCCATTTTGAAGCGCGAACCGGCAGGGGAGAGTCAGCGCTTGCGGGCAGGCGAAGAATTCGAAGATCAAGTTGGTGAGGGATGGATCCGGAGGGAGGGAGGAGAACTGGCTCGCTGCGGGGGGGAGAAAGAACAGGGAGAGGGTGGGATGAAGAGAGGGCAGGGGAGAGGAGGGTCACTGCTGGACTGAGTGGATGGAGGGCAGGGGAAAAGAGGGCCACTGGGTATGGGGGCAGGGGAGAGGAGGGTCACTGCTGGACTGAGTGGATGGAGGGCAAGAGAAAGGAGGGCCACTGGGCATGGGGGCAGGGGAGAGGAGGGTCACTACTGGACTGAGTGGATGGAGGGCAGGGGAAAGGAGGGCCACTGGGTATGGGGGCAGGGGAGAGGAGGGTCACTGCTGGACTGAGTGGATGGAGGGAAGGGGAAAGGAGGGCCACTGGGTATGGGGACAGGGGAGAGGAGGGTCACTACTGGACTGAGTGGATGGAGGGTAGGGGAAAAGAGGGCCACTGGGTATGGGGGCAGGGGAGAGGAGGGTCACTGCTGGACTGAGTGGATGGAGGGCAAGAGAAAGGAGGGCCACTGGGCATGGGGGCAGGGGAGAGGAGGGTCACTACTGGACTGAGTGGATGGAGGGCAGGGGAAAGGAGGGCCACTGGGTATGGGGGCAGGGGAGAGGAGGGTCACTGCTGGACTGAGTGGATGGAGGGAAGGGGAAAGGAGGGCCACTGGGTATGGGGACAGGGGAGAGGAGGGTCACTACTGGACTGAGTGGATGGAGGGTAGGGGAAAAGAGGGCCACTGGGTATGGGGGCAGGGGAGAGGAGGGTCACTGCTGGACTGGGTGGATGGAGGGCAGGGGAAAGGAGGACCACTGGGTATGGGGGCAGGGGAGAGGAGGGTCACTGCTGGACTGAGTGGATGGAGGGAAGGGGAAAGGAGGGCCACTGGGTATGGGGACAGGGGAGAGGAGGGTCACTGCTGGACTGAGTGGATGGAGGGAAGGGGAAAGGAGGGCCACTGGGTATGGGGACAGGGGAGAGGAGGGTCACTGCTGGACTGAGTGGATGGAGGGAAGGGGAAAGGAGGGCCACTGGGTATGGGGACAGGGGAGAGGAGGGTCACTGTTGGACTGAGTGGATGGAGGGAAGGGGATAGGAGGGCCACTGGGCATGGGGGCAGGAGAGAGGAGGGTCACTGCTGGACTGAGTGGATGGAGGGAAGGGGAAAGGAGGGCCACTGGGCATGGCGGCAGGAGAGAGGAGGGTCACTGCTGGACTGAGTGGATGGAGGGAAGGGGAAAGGAGGGGCATGGGGACAGGGGAGAGGAGGGTCACTGCTGAACTGGGTGGATGGAGGGCAGGGGAAAGGAGGGCCACTGGGTATGGGGACAGGGGAGGGGAGGGTCACTGCTGGACTGAGTGGATGGAGGGCAGGGGAGAGGAGGGTCACTGCTGGACATGGGTGGATGGAGGGCAGGGGAAAGGAGGGCCACTGGGCATGGGGGAAGGGGAAAGGAGGGTCGCTGGGTATGGGTGCTTGCAGGGCAAAGGGAGAGAAGGGTCGCTGGACATGGGTGGATGGAGGACAGGGGAGAGAAAAGAAATGCTGGACATGGATGGAGGGGAGGAAAGAGTGAGGAAGGAGATGAGATGAGGGAAAAGGAAGAGAGGAGAAAAACTGCACATGGATGAAGAAAATAGGCAGAAGCTGAGGACCAGAAATGAAGAAGAAAGGAGGAAAGGAAAGAAATAAATGGAAAGGAAGCACTGGAAACTGAGTTAAGAGGACAGATAGCAGCAGAATCAGATACTGGACCAGCATGATCAGAAAAACAGTCACCAGACAACAAAGGTAGAAAAAAATTATTTTATTTTCATTATAGTGTTTGGAATATGTTCACTTTGAGAATCAGGTGCTCAACATTAAAAGTTTATATTTACTTATTTATACCCCCCCCCCCCCCCCTAGGCTGTCTCCCCGGCTAAAGCCAGCTCTGCAATTTGGAGGGGGGGCGCAGAGGGGGACCGGGGGGGAGAGTCTGTTGTTAAACATTTACCAGCACACCACTGCCTGCCGCCAAACCCGCTGCCTCTCCGATTCAGTGGCTATCCATCGTCAAACGAACACTGGTTATTCCCAAAAAAGCCAGCTCTTGCTCCCTTCCTTCCTCCATATTAGCATAATTTGCATATACATATATGCAAATGAATATGCTAATATGCCCCGCCCCTTCCTTTGCCCCCCCAAATGAAACAGTCAAACTACGCCTATGCCAAGCAGTCCTGCTATAAGGCCATCATCTGATTTTCAGGCCTAGTCAGTGCTTTTCAGCTGTTTAAGCTATGTAACTTGGCCCATCACTATTCCAGTGGATGGGTCTCAAGCTGGGACACATATTAACACCTAGTAGACCACACCTCACTAATGACACTGCTCGACAACATAGGAATCAGCGGTGCAGTGGCAACATGATTCGATGGCTTCCTAAAGACCAGATCCTACATTGTAAAGATGTCCAACCAAACATCGGCCTCATGGATCTCTGAGTGCAGGGTACCACAGGGCTCGCCAATATCACCAATACTGTTCAATGTAATTATGGCGCCACTTGGAAAAAAAAACCTGGAATTAATGGGTTTCAACCCATTTATATATGCAGATATACATTTCCAAAACAATATTACAAACGTACAGGACAAAATTTAAAAAATGATTGGACCTCATGGAAGAATGGGCAACAACTTTCAAACTCAAACTGAACAGAGACAAAAACCAAATTCCTAGTGAAACAGGCCCTCGGCTAGTAAATCAGGAGACAAGAGGCAAATGATTCCGAAAGCAGGACACCTTTATTGCTAGCAATGGACAGTACTGAGTTTAGTCTCAGGACACTGCCTCCTGAGCGTCATCTGACATTCGGTCTTATACAAATTAGTGATCATGCGCATAAAATACATCACACGTCACACATACACATGCGCAGTACATGCACATGCGCAATACATTAGTAGTTCTGTAGTTCTCACAGAGAAAAGATATGTCAGTTTCATAGCTTTCATAGAAATTGTTACTTTGCAAGAAAATGTAACTTATTGCAGTGTTTCAGCACCTTCACACAATACAGCCTCTATGCGTAGATCACGAGACTGCATTGGCAGAACCTGCTGCCTCTCGAAATTGCTGACCACTAAAACTTGTTATCTGAATACTGGTTAACGAATAAGTACTGCTAGTAAAAAGGTAAACCACCCCAAACTACACACATTTAGTATGCTCATTATAAACCTGAGGTATTGGCATAAGGCAAAAGTGCAAATATGAATACAAAGTGCAGATAGAAAATCCCATTAGTGCAATAGTGACAAATGCAAAAGTCCAAAGTCCAATAATTGTCACATGTGGAACATGCCACAAACAGAGTAAAAGTTCATAGGTAATCTTGGCAGTCCAGTAGTTGCTACACTCCAGTTATCCACTCCTACACTAGTACTATCCAGCCCACACAAACCCACATCCTACCAAAAATTCACAATCAACCAACAAACATGCCACGTCAAAACACAACTTAAAATACTAGGAATCATTCTTGACAAACACCTAACACTGGACAATCAAATATCAGCAGTAACATCAAAATGCTTCAGAACACTATGGAAACCGAGAAAAATAAGAGACGATTTCCCTAGACAATCTTTCCAAATACCAGTCCAATCAATGACACTATCGCAACTAGACTACTACAATGCAGCATACATAGGGTGCAAGGAAAACACACTAAAATCTCTGCAAACAGTCCAAAACATGGCAGCAAGACTGACTGTCAAGAAATCGAAATATGAAAGAGCAACCCCACTGCTTGAAACACTACATTTTGGCTACCAGTCAAGGCAAGAGTATTTTTCAAAGCAAGCACCCTAGTTTTCAAGATAAATGGCAACAATATGCTTAACATGATTGAACTATTCTCAAGAAATGCAAGCCCAGAAAACAGAAACTACCTACTCCTACCCAACTGCAAAAAACACCATCTATAAAAATATATCTACATGGAAGGATTTAGCTACCTGGGTTCCGAATGGTGAAACTCAATACCAAAAACCATAAGAAGCATCACAAATCTCCTCCAGATCAGAAAAGAAATGAAAACCTACCTCTTCAAAAAATTCTACGGCTAATCACAAAGATATTGTTGCCTTCCTTTCAAATGTACCTCTTCAAGAACTGTATGAATAAATATCACCAAAACTCTACCGTTGACCACAAAAGCTACCACTGGCTTTTCCAGTTCAAGTCTTATCTCTTCAAAAGCTCTATGAATAACCACACGAAATATAGATGCCCTCTCAACATTGCACAACACTATTGTAAAGTCCACCAAAATGTACATTGTAAGCCACTTTGAACTGAAACTTGTTTTTGGATAATAGTGGGATAGAAGAATGCATAAATAAATACTAGTACTAAAATAAGTGTTTGAGTCTTGTGCAGATGAGGACAAAGCCTGCAGGGACGGGAACAACCCTTTGTCCCCATGTCATTTTCTACTTCTGTGTACAAAAGAAAAGCGGGACTTGGGGATGGTTGTATCTGATGATCTTAAGGTGACCAAACAGGTAAAACAAAAGGGCAGCGGTCAAAGCCAGAAGGATGCTTGGATGCATAGAGAGAGGAAGGCCAACAGTAAAAAAAAAAAGAGGTGATAGTGCCCTTCTATAAGTCTCTGGTGAGGCCCCATTTAGAATATTGTGTGCAATTCTGGAGACGGCACCTTCAAAAAGATATAAAGTTGATGGAGTTCGTACAGAGGGTGTTTACAAAATTGGTCAGTGGTCTCTGTCATAAAGCAAGTGGAGACAGACTTACAGACCTCGGTATGTATACTCTGGAAGAAAGGTAGGAGAGACGGGATGCATGATAGAAGGGGTCTTTTACTAAAGATTAGCTTGAGTTAGCAGCAGCAGGGCCCATTTTATTCCTATGGGCCCTGCTGCAGATAACGCGAGCTAATCTTCAGTAAAAGATCCCGAGACATTGAAATATGTTTGTGGCATTAATGTAGAGGAATTGAGCCTTTTTCAAATGAAGGAAAACTCCAGAATGAGAGGGATATGATGAAGTTAAGAAGAGCTTATAGGCTCAGGAATAATCTAAGGAAATACTTTGTTATAGAAAGGGTGATAGATGCGAGACAAGGATTGTATCTGAATTCAAAGAAAGCATGGGACAGGCATGTGGGGTCGCTTAGGGAAAGGAGGAGATAGTGGATACTACGGATGGGCACACTGCATGGGCCATTTGGCCTTCATCTGCTTTCATGTTTCTGTGTTTCTAAAATACAGTTGTCTTACTTATTTCCCTTTTTCTTTCAGCTTTAACCTTCATTTTGGGAACACTGCTCGTATGTATTTCCATATATCTTTATGGATTACCCAAACAAGATACTACACAGATCCAGCCAGCGGAAAGTGATCAAAGCGTCAAAGAGAGACTTATTACAGTGTGATATTTCCTATATATATGGACCTCTTAGCCAGTGCCAATCAGATGACATAAGTACTGCCTTAAAAAAAACAAATC
This sequence comes from Microcaecilia unicolor, assembly GCF_901765095.1. Lineage (NCBI taxonomy): Eukaryota > Metazoa > Chordata > Amphibia > Gymnophiona > Siphonopidae > Microcaecilia > Microcaecilia unicolor. The sequence continues at coordinate 239,880 of NW_021963040.1, read as the reverse complement.
GGTAGCCTTAAGACAGTAACAGAAGACGAAATCATGGTACGTCGGTCAAAAGCCCGATGGCAAGGCGGATTACAACTTACTCAGCAGCAACTCTCTAGCATTATCAGTGTGAAGACCCAGTATTACGGAGCTCGCAAAGACGTTTTTATCCAAAGTATTTGACCATCATTAGAAAAGCAAGTTATTTTGAGGTTTTATCTGGGCAATGGGATGCATATATTTTATTTCAAAACTCCCAAATATTGATGGAACAATGGCCAACTCAAAAATGTATTCTCACAGAAATCACTATTGTAAGTCAAACAACTACACTCCACTGTTACAATAAACAGCTGTTTATGTCGAGGAGTACAAAGACCTCAGTGGCCTCCTATCATTAGAAAATCAGTGATAGAGACCTTGTATCACATCTATCATCGGTCAAAAAAATCTCCTTGGTTTAAGATAGCTGAACTTATCTTAAAGTTGCACTGCCAAAACAAATTTTTTTTTTTTTACTGTATCTTACTTATTATTATAAGTATAAAACCACGGCAGGCAACTATATTTTATCTCATACATTTATTGAGCCTTCCCCATGGAGAAGAACTGGCAGATGTAGGGGGGAAAAAAAGAGAGCGAGAGAGATGTGAACAGTTGTTTTCAGGATTTCCTAATCATAGTTGTAAAATTCCTATTTTTGGGGACTTTTTATACTAGACTGATTCCATTGTTGTAAAGGATGAGGCGAAAAATCAAGTTCCGTGTATAATTGTACTACCATGTGTACTACCCTGTTTGTAAAGAAATACATTTCGATATTTTTGTTAAAAGATCAGTTTGTTTTGTTAAAATAGCTGGGTACTTTTGTATACAGCATTAATAGTAAAAATGGTTTCTTAGAATTCAGTGCAGATGTTAGTGCGTGAAAAACATTAAGTTTAATGTTCAAACGTTTTTTATTGACATTGTATCAACACCAACATTGTCATACAAGCTCTGCATATAACGTCCATCCAGCCTCAATCTAATTATACAACAATTGCTAACTAGCATACAGCTTTTGTAAATTTTTGCCAACATTATTACCCCATCAAATATACCAATCCTCCCCCCGCCCTCTCCCATTCCCTCCCTTTCCCCCCCTTTACCCCAGACCCGGATAACCATTCAGTATCAGCCCATGGAGTTCACCCTGTATTTAAAAGTAAACTACGGCCTCTATGGCTTGGACTTTGCAAATAAGGGCCCCAGATAGCCAAAAATGTGACTCTCTTTTTCTGTGAGAACCTAGATTCTCCCGCCTCCCACGACACCAGCTGATGTAACTGGTTTCTCCAGTGCCAGTATGCCGGAGGATCTTTGACCGTCCAGTACTGTAAGATACATTTCCTGGCCAATAGGCTAAACATTAAGTTTAATAGTCATTAATTTAAAAGAGCTGCACTGGCCGAGATGTTTGAAAAACAAGTATTTAAACAAGAAAGGAAGGCCACTTGTCAAGTGATGTTTAGTGATGAGAAAAGGCTTGGCACAGAGGCATCTAAAATTTGGCTTCTGGCACATGCTGCCATGCTACCAAGCAAGAGCGAGGGGTCACCATTGTGGCTGTAACCTGAGGTATGATGAAAACAAAAATGGGAGGAAGGAGAGAACAAATAAATGCTTCATTATTTTTATGATTTGTGTATATTTTACTTTAAAAAGAACAAAAAAAAACTGTATGAAAGGAAATTGCAAGTGCAAAAACTGTTACATAAGTACATAAGAATTGTCATACTGGGAAAGACCAAAGGTCCATCAAGCCCAGCATCCTGTTTCCAACAGTGGCCAATCCAGGTCACAACTACCTGGCAAGATCCCAAAAAAGTACAAAACATTCTATATTGGTTTTATTCCAGAAATAGTGGATTTCCCCATGTTCAATTTAATAATGGTCTTTGGACTTTTCCTTTAGGAAGTCGTCCAAATCTTTTTTAAACTCTGCTAAGCCTTTACCACATTTTCTGGCAACGAATTCCAGAGTTTAATTACACGTTGAGTGAAGAAAGATTTTTTCCGATTGGTTTTAAATTTACTACTTTGTAGTTTCATCGCATGCCCCCTAGTCCTAGTATTTTTGGAAAGAGTAAACAAACAATTCACCTCTACCCATTCAACTCCACTCATTTTTTTATAGACCTCTATCATATCTCCCCTCAGCCGTCTTTTGTCCAAGACCTAGACGTTTTAGCCTTTCCTCATAGGGAAGTTGTCCTACCCCCTTTATCATTTTCGTCACCCTTCTCTGCACCTTTTCTAAGAGAAGGTGGAGGAGTAGCCTAGTGGTTAGTGCAGCGGACTTTGATCCTGGTGAACTGGGTTCGATTCCCACTGCAGCTCCTTGTGACTATGGGCAAGTCACTTAACCCTCCATTGCCCCAGGTACAATGCCACTCATTATTTTATAGACCTCTATCATATCTCCCCTCAGCTGCCTTTTCTCCCAGCTGAGGAGCCCTAGCCGCTTTAGCCTTTCCTCATAGGGAAGTCGTCCCATCCTCGTTATCATTTTCGTCGCCCTTCTCTGCACCTTTTCTAATTCCACTATATCTTTTTTGAGATACGGTGACCAGAATTGAACACAATATTTGAGGTGCAGTCGCACTATGGTGCGATACAAAGGCATTATAACATCCTCATTTTTGTTTTCCATTCCTTTCCTAATAATACCTAACATTCTATTTGCTTTCTTAGCCACAGCAGCACACTGAGCAGAAGGTTTCAACGTATCATCAACGACGACACCTAGATCCCTTTATTTATTTATTTATTTATTATTTATTTACATCAATTTATATACCGTATCTTATTGCTACTGCAAGACAGAACGGTTTACAATTTATAAAAAAAAAAAAAAGCAGTACAATAAGTACAAATTGGACAAACATTAGAACTCCAATCATTACAGGAAAGCACAGCAAACCCAACAAACTAGCTACATAAGATGAAAACAATATAACTCATGATTAATACACAGGAGAACACTGCAGATACAAAATTAAATACATAATATAATCTACACAGACAGATAATACAGTTTTGACTTAGTATATATTACAGATACCCATTTATAACCTTTCTTCCATTATTCTAAATTCTGATCTACATACTCGATAAAGTAGAAGGTTTTCAAAAGTTTCCGAAAATGAAAGTAAGATTTCTCAAGTCTGATCTCTTTTGGAAGGCCATTCCAAAGAGAGGGAGACAGATAGAAAAAAGCCGAATTCCGTGTAGATTCCCATCTAGCCCTAGCAAGAGGAGGAATCACTAACCTGTTATCTGTCAGGGATCTAAGGGTTCGTGTGGCAGTGTAAGGAATAGTTAGATTTGACAGATAGTCAGGATTTAGTGTATAAAAGGCCTTATGGGTCAAGACTAAGGCTTTAAACTTAACTCTTGCTTCAACTGGAAGCCAATGCAGTTGATGTAGCAAAGGTGTTACTCTGTCATCCCTCCGGGCCCTACAAATCATACGTGCTGCAGTATTCTGTATTCTTTGTAATCGCTTCAAGCTAGCTTGGGTGATCCCTGAATATATGATATTACAGTAGTCTAAGCGTGAGGTAATATAAGCAGATGTCAACGTTTTAAGGGAATCCTTACTAATTGAATTCCTAACTGACCGAAGTCTCCTAAGATGGAAAAAAGATTTTTTCACTACATCAGATATTTGTTCCTCGAAAGTCAGAGCAGAATCAATTATAACCCCAAGGTATCTAAAAGATTTCTTGGTCAGTGACTCCTAACATGGAACCTTGCATGACGTAGCTATAATTCGGGTTCCTCTTTCCCACATGCATCACTTTGCACTTGCTCACATTAAACGTCATCTGCCATTTAGACGCCCAGTCTCCCAGTCTCGTAAGGTGCTCTTGTAATTTTTCACAATCCTCCCACGATTTTACGACTTTGAATAACTTTGTCTCATCAGCAAATTTAATTACCTCACTAGTTACTCCCATCTCTAGGACATTTATAAATATGTTAAAAAGCAGCGGTCCCAGCACAGACCCCTGGGGAACCCCACTACCCTTCTCCATTGAGAATAATGACCATTTAACCCTACTCTCTGTTTTCTATCGTTTAACCCACTCTACCTCCTATCCCATGACTCTCCAATTTCCTCTGGAGTCTTTCATGAGGTACTTTGTCAAAAGCCTTCTGAAAATCCAGATACACAATATCAAATGGCTCACCTTTGTCCACATGTTTGTTCACCCCTTCAAAGAAATGTAGTAGATTGGTGAGGCAAGATTTCCCTTCACTAAATCCATGTTGACTTTGTCTCATTAATCCATGCTTTTGAATATGCTCTGTAATTTTGTTCTTTATAATAGTCTCTACCATTTTGCCCGGCACCGATGACAGACTCACCGGACTATAATTTCCAGGATGTCCTCTGGAACCTTTTTAAAAAATCATTGTTACATTGGTCACCCTCCAATCTTCCGGTACCATGCTCGATTTTAAGGATAAATTACATATTACTAACAATAACTCCGCAAGTTCATTTTTCAGTTCTATCAGTACTCTGGGATGAATATCATCTGGTCCAGGAGATTTGCTACTCTTCAGTTTGTAGAACTGCCCCATTATATCCTCCAGGTTTACAGAGAATTCATTAAGTTTCTCTGACTCGTCAGCTTTGAATACCATTTCTGGCATCCATATCCCACCCAAATCTTCAGACCTCCCACCTAGAGCCTGGTGGAAGCTCCATTTGCAACAATAAAAGCCACAAGTATTTAGGATAAGTACTTACTAAAATTTGGACAACAGGATGCTGCAGAGTTTGCCCATTTTTCTTGGCAAAATCATTCAAAATGTTTCCAGCTCAGAAGTATCTGTGGATAGTTGTTATTCTCCGAGGACAAGCAGGACTATAGTTCTCACATGTGGGTGATGCTGCCAACAGAGCCCCGGTGCAGTTGTTGCCCAGCGTTCCTTCAGCTTCTGGAACCTATTGGCGCCTGCCTGGCTCCATCAATTTTGTTTTATCTGTTCAGCTCTTTAGATGTCCAAAATGCAACAAAAGCACCAGGAGCCCTCAGAAATGGGACCCAGTTCTTTATTATTATTTCCGATGTGCACCCGACATGAGACGTGTTTTGGCGCACAGCGCCTGCATTAAACATACACAAAAATTTTTATCAGAACAGTAACACTGAAATACAAACATGATTTAAAATAAAATAAAAACACATAAATATAAAATATATCCTATATAATAAAATGCACCTCCAACATTCTGAAGCTGACTGCATGGCTGAGGCATTCCTGCTTTCTGTATCCATCTCCTGAATTGACATCATGTACTTCCGGGTTCGTCACAAGCAGAAGTGACCAACCACACGAAGTTTCTCGGCTTCAGAATGTTGGAGGTGCATTCTATTAAATAGGATAGGATTGGTCAGTTCCTTGAAGCACAGCCAGAGCTCAGCGTCCTGCACAGTAACGCTCTGACACCAGAGAGGGGGAGAGGTATCTCTGTCACTCACACACTCTCTCACAGTCAATGTCTTTCTCACTCTCACATACTGTCTCTCACACACTCTATGTCTCACACTGTATCACATTCACTCTCTATGTGTCACACAGTCACTCACACACTCTCTTGGTCTCACTCAGTCTCAGTGTCTCACACACACTCTCTCGCACACACTGTATCTGTGTGAAACACAATCTCTCTCTCACACTGTGTCTCACATACGCACTTGCACACACTGTCATTCTCACACACACACTTTCTCTCTCACAGACACACTCGCACCCAGACTCACTCTCTCTCACACACACTTGCACATTCACTCTCTCTCACACACAGTCACTCTCACATACACTCTCAAACATACACACTCCGAGGAAAACCTTGCTAGCACCCGCTTCATTTGTGTCAGAAACGGGCCTTTTTTTTACTAGTTTAAAATAAAAAGTATTCTAATCTACAGCGTTAACTATTTTGTCATAGAGCTGTGTAAAGAATATGATTTACATGTTAATGATCCATATAAAAATGATCAATTTAAGATTAAATAAAGATCAATTTTGTTGATATAATGAAAAATGATACGTGAATAAGAGCACAAACGCTTCTTCATGCTCTGTGATACGTGTCCCATTTCTGAGGCCTCCTGGTGCTTTTGTTGCATTTTGGACTTTATTTTGTACATTGGACCCTCTCTGTACTGTTTTCAGCTCTTTAGATGTGCCTCAGTCATCTCTGGCATGCAATTTCTCCAGTTTTTTTTTTTTTTTTTTTTTTTTTAAACCTAGCCTTCCTTTCCTATTTTTATTCCTGGAAGTAGTGCAGGACCCTTCTTGTATTATTTTGTTTCCCTTTTTCTAAGTTTTTGCAGCACTTTTAAGTTTTCTTTGTTTTTTTGTGGCCTACTTAGGCTTGAGCACTAGTTGCAAAACAAATATATATGTATTTGATGTCTGTGTGACCCAGGGGCGTAGCCAGACACCCAATTTTGGGTGGGCCTGGGCTCAAGATGGGTGGGCAGAACTCCACCCTGTCCCACAAGTGATTTGGTTTCTCCCTCTCTCGTCTGCATGTCATATATATGGTCTCTCAAACATCTCCCCTCCCCCACATTCCTTTTAAGCCTTCCCTCTGATGCAATTTCCTGTTTCCGCATAGGCAGGAATACATCAAAGAGAAGGCTGTGGGGCCAGTGCGAGCCGTATGTATCAGTTGCTGCTCGTTGCAGGTGAAGATCTGCTATTTACAAGGTATGCAGGAGGGGCAGTTGTTGGAAGTTTTCGGTTGGTGAGGCTTGGGAATCCCTGCCAGCCACATCATAGGTGTGCTGCTACTGGGTGGGCTCCCTTGGCTACGCCACTGGTGTGACCATATTTTTGAAAATGAGGCCACACAGACATTCATGTCCTTGATTTTTCTTTGTTGTTGCTAAAGTTGGATGCTCCACTATGAAAAATGGCTATCATGATGGATGTTTTCAGTTCAAAAATGTCCATCTCACAACCATAATGAAACAGGAAATCTAGATGTTTTTCCTATTTGAGTATGGCTGTGAGATGGATGGGTTTTTTGGACTTAAAGACTTTTTTTTAAATGCCCCTCTATACCAACTTCCCACAGTTTTATTCCTTATAATAATTTCTGCTATATAACATGATATTTATGTCAGGCTCACCAGTCTGTAATTTCCCAAATCAACATTAGCGTTATGTTAGCCACCCTTCAAGCTTCAGGTACCGTTGATGATTTTAATGATGTTATAGATTACTAATAGTAGACCTGCAGTTTCATTTTTTAGTACTCTGGGACAGTGGCGTTCCGGGGGGGGGGAGGGGTGCCACGCGCGCGCCTGTCCTCCATTTGTTCCATGTTTCTTCTCTGCCCCGGGACAGATTACGTCCTGTTCCGGGGCAGAGAAGAAGCATGGAACGAACGGAGGACAGGCGCGCACGCGGCGCCCCCCCCCCCCAGCGGCATGCATCCGGAGGGGGGGGTTCCTTCGCGAGGGGTGTCCTTTTTGCCGGCGGGGGGTCGCGCTGCATCCGGGGGGGGGTCGCGCTGCATCCGGGGGGCGGCATTGGCAATCCGCCCCAGGTGTCAGCCCCCCCTAGGAACGCCACTGCCCAGTCCTCAGGTACCACCTGGCCACTTGGGTTTTCAGGATATCTACAATGAATGTGTACGTTTGTTCTTATTTACATCTTCCTCAGCAGTTGACAGTGTTAATTTGCAATCTTTTGTCTGATTTTATTTAAAGACACCTGCTCTGTTATGGTCTGGGTATCCCGATAGTGAGGTTGCACTACAATCTTCCCTGTTTTGGTGTTATCTTTGAAAGATACCTTGTTCCGGACCATGCATTTTTGAATGAGGACTTGTACTAATGTGAATTTCATTCTGGGCGTCTTTCCTTCCCATAGGAAACGAGATGAAACCTTCTAATGCTGTATGTCTTTTTTTAGTGAGTTTTATGGGCAAATACTGAAACAAATATAGCCACTTGGGGGCATCATCATCTGGACTAGTTGAATCCTCCCACTGCCAAGGGAAGGCGAGATCAGCCCATCAGAAAGCATTCCATTTTCCTCCATATAACCAAACTTTAATGTGGCTCCTGTAGCAAGGGCCCCAGAAAACACACAGCTAAATATCAAAATCCAGACCCCAGGGACCTAATATATAGACAACTGGAGGTAGCTGGGCTGCATCTCTCGATCAGTGCTGAGCCTGGATTCAATGCTGGGCCGTTTCAGGTGACCGGCGTTGAATATCTGGGTGTATTTTGCCTGGTTTAAATTTAACCGGCCAAGCCGATACTTAGCACTAGCTGGTTAAGTTTAAACTGGCCAACAATATACCTGCTATTTTCATGGCCACATCTGCCCCCTAAACTTACCCTGTTGTCTCCTACTGAATATCAACAGCACTTAGCAGGTAGCTGCTCATATCGTGCAACATAACCAGCTATCTGCTACGCTCACTGGCGATATTCAGCAGGACTGGTTAAATCCCTCTATATTTCAAAAATGTAATTAATTCTATCTTCTTCTTGTATCCTATGCAACTAATGGATTGAAAACCGGCAAAAAATCTATCATCATTATTCTTGATTTGTCCATTAACATGACACCCACATCAGTTACGGTATATTAATTGTTGATTTATTTATCTTTAAAAAATTTGTTTTTATTATTTTGAATGTTTTTAATTAATTCTTTTTTCTAGTCACAATCACTGGTGCATGCTTTATTAACTCACATTTTTTTTTGATTTGTTCTTTTAAAAACACATCTTTTGTACACTTTTTTACAATTTTGAAATTTACAACCCCATATTACATACATCTTTTCTTTTCTCTTTATTGTATATATATGATAATTTTTATTATTCAATTTACATTTATTATTAGGTATATTTCAAATTTTAAACCTCAAAATTAATTTTCATACATAGTCATACAAGATTATTTCTATTTATGATTATTTTATGATGTTTTACCCATAGAGTACATTATTTGACCCCTGAAGTAGGCGCTTGCATGCGTCGAAACACGACCCGTGTCGGGTCCTTCTTTTATTTATATCAATAAAGACTGTTGGATTCCTGTCTTCAGTGTTGAGTCGTCTTTGGTCAGCCTCTACGTTTGCCTGCTGTGATTCTTCATCGTAGAGGATTTCCCTGTTCTGTATTTTGTCACAGGGGGCTTCTGCTGGCGGGGCTTGGGGACATCTGCCAACCAAAGCAGCAGACTGCATCTTAATTTTGGGGGGCCCTGTTTAACCTACTACCAGTAAATCTTATTAGACAGGATGCAGGGCTAAACCTTCAGGGTGCTTGTCTCCTGGATGTACTAATTTGAGTTCTTACCTGTTCCAATAGTCACAGGAAGAGATACACCAGAGGCCAATTATAAATTTATCAATGAAGCAAATTTATTGTAAATGTTAGAATAGACATCTGATTGCTAAATTTATCAATTATGATCACAGTGTCTTAATATTAAATGCAAAGAGAGTCTCTTCCTGTGATAGGAACTTTAAGCTAACTCAGAAGCAAGCTGCTTTAGAGTCAGAGGAAGTTCCCATTTCTATCTTAATGAAACATTCCATATACCTTAATTCTTAATAATATGTACCATGTCTTACATACCTAGTGGTTAGGGTGGTGGACTTTGGTCCTGGGGAACTGAGTTCAATTCCCACTTCAGGCACAGGCAGCTCCTTGTGACTCTGGGCAAGTCACTTAACCCTCCATTGCCCCATGTAAGCCACATTGAGCCTGCCATGAGTGGGAAAGCGCAGGGTACAAATGTAACAAAAATAAAATAGATACTATTGGAGATTCTACATGGAATGTTGCTACTATTGGAGATTCTACATGGAATGTTGTGCTATTCCACTAGCAACATTCCATGTAGAAGGCTGTGCAGGCTTCTGTTTCTGTGAGTCTGACGTCCCTGCACGTAGGTGAGGATGTCAGACTCACAGGGCGGCCACATTGGTGATCTGCAAGGGCCGACTTCTACATGGAATGTTGCTAGTGGAATAGCAACATTCCATGTAGAATCTCAAATAGTAGCAACAGTGGAGGAGTGGCCTAGTGGTTAGGGTGGTGGACTTTGGTCCTGGGGAACTGGGTTCGATTCCCACTCTGGGCAAGTCACTTAACCCTCCATTGCCCCATGTAAGCCGCATTGAGCCTGCCATGAGTGGGAAAGCACGGGGTACAAATGTAACAAAATAAAAAAAATATTGCTTCTACTGTTACTCCTCCTCCCCTTTTCCTGCTATATATTATTTCTAAGATACTTTATCCTGTTTCACCATTTGTGATCACATAAATCACAACCTCTCATGGACACCCTAGAGCTTTTTTTCTTTCTTCTTTCTTTAGCCTCTTCCTGTTGCTGTGATAGCATTTTCCCTGTATCACACAACTGGCCAAACTCTGCTTCACAGAGGCAGCAAAGGTCATGTCAGCCATCTTGAGATAGCTCTGATGCTAGGGGCAGCCATCTTACATACAGCAGATTTATACAGACCAAACCCAAATTGGAGGTGCCCATGCCTCCAAGACCCCTCCCCTCCCCTCCCCCCCCCCCCATGCTTATACCACTGAAAGTGAAAGAAACAACTAGAGCATTCAAGTCTGGTCAAATCCTAATACATAAAAGCAGGAAGAGGGCTATTCAAAGCATTGCTAGAAGTCAAACATGACATGTACCAGAACGTTCATACTGGCACCACTTCTGAGCAGAAGCAAGATCCCAAACCATTTAAACACAGACGTGAAAAATAGATGTATTCAGTCTTCTGTACCAAAACCGCAAATTAAAAAAAAAAAAAAAAGAGGTTGAGAAGACGGTTTCCTGTTTGCATTTTAATTGATAGATTTTGTACCTCTTTCTAATAAAAATGTATTGGACAGAAAAAAGAAATAGCACACCAAAATGCCATACAAGTAAATAATCATTTCATGCACATTTCAGTTCACAGTATTTTACATAAGATTTTATGAACACTGACGTTTTGTATATGATACAAAAAAAAAATCATTTTATTTACATCTTTATTACAGGTTTAATTCCAAGAAGTTTCATACCACTAGCTAACACGGAGCGTGCTGTCTTAAACAGTTGAAGTCTTGCCTGCAAAATAAGAAAGCCATATTAAAATCTTTCTGTGGTTGCTATGAAGGACTTACATTTTGTGCCCAATGGCATCAACAGTATGCTAATATCTGATGCACTAGCATTCCCCTCTGGGCCAGAGAACAGGGGGCTTAGCATTGTAGAGTTTAAGCCTAGATGGAGGGTGGTTACCATGTGCCAGTAATCCTACCGTGCCCATAAGGAACAACAACTCCAGCTTTTAGTCAGCTAAGGATCTTGACCAGTTGACAAGCCGTTCAGATGAACAGAAAAGAACAGGGGTGGGCAGCGATTAAAATGTTTTATCACATGATTAACCGCACTTTACCACAGCATGCATTTGGGCCATAATGTGTGGGAGAGAGACCAGGAAGCAGCGCTGGAGGAGACACCAGGAACGCCTCTAAGATGGGTCAGGTGGGTTCTTCTGGTGAGTCGGGGAAGTCTCGTGGGGCTTTAAAACACGAGACTTCCCCTAATTCCTGCACTGCTGTGCTGAGAAACTGAAAATCCAGCAGTGGAGGTAAACCAAGGGGGAGAGGGGTAGGTCTGCATTAAAAAAAAAAAAAGGGGGCAGCGTTAAAAATTTAACACGTTAATGGGGGTCTTTTATAAAGTCGAGCTAGCGTTTTTAGCTCGTGGTAAAAATCAGCTGGTGGTAAACACCGAGACGTCCATTATATTCCTATGGGCGTCTCAGCATTTACCGCGAGCTAAAAACACTAGCTCGGCTTTGTAAAGCTCCCTAAATGCCCACCCTTACAAAAGAGGAAACCAGAATCAGAGGATCCATGAAAAAACATATTTAACTGTCTGATCACTGAAGGGGCTTATGCACATCTTGGGAAATACCTTCTAATTTCTAGGTATATGTGTATTTTGTGAAATACAGATAAAAATATGGAGAATAAATGAGCAGATCAAAGTGACATCCAAAGGATTTTATTAGAGATATCGTATATAAGAAAATATCAAACTCATAAAAACTATATAATATACAAAATTTAAAACATGATATTGCTTTTAAAACATAGACATAGATTGTTTGTTTGTTGTAGCTCCAGACGCAGCCCTCTGTGGGTGAAACATGGCCTGTGTTGGGCAACTTTCTTATATACGATATCTCTAATAAAATCCTTTGGATATGCCACTTTGATCTCGTTTATTCTCCACGTTAGATCTTGTAGATCGCTTGCCTTGTTGTTTTTTGGGATACAGATAAAAATATACATATATTCTGTAAGCCCCACCCAAAATCACACACTCAACATGTCTCCTTGAAATATGTACATGTGCATTTTCTAATATTGCTACTTATACACGTACGCTGGTTTAGATGGGTAAATCATGTGTAAATGGTACCTAAACATTGTAAAATTACCACCAGTGGCGTTCCTAGCCTGGATGACACCCGGGGCGGATTGCCGATGCACCCCCCCCCCCTGCGAAATGACACCTGCATGCCGCTGGGGGGGGGGGGTGCCGCGGCGTGCGCCTGTCGGCTCCGAGTTCGCTAACTTCGCTCGTTCGCTGCAGCTCCCTCTGCCCCGGAACGAGCGAAGTTAGCGAACTTGGAGCCGTCAGGCGCACACCGCGGCACCCTCCAGCGGCGTGCACCCGGGGCGGACCACCCCCCCTTGGTATGCCACTGATCACCACCACACGATCATGGCATCATAGCCTCATCAAAGCTAGTTCTCAGTACCTTGTGATCTTGCAAAAGTCACTTAAGCGAGAGAGGGGGGGATACGATAGAGATGTTTAAATACCTCAGTGGCGTCAATATACAAGAGGCGAGCCTTTTCCAAATGAAGAAAATCTCTGGAATGAGGGGGCATACGATGAAGTTAAGAGGAAACGGACTTAGGAGGAATCTAAGAAAATACTCTTTCGCCAAATGGGTGCATGGAATGGCCTTCCGGTGGAGGTTATGGAGATGAGGACTGTGTCAGAATTTAAGAAAGCATGGAACAGACATGTGGGATCCCCTTAGGAAAGGAAGAGTTAGTGGTTACTAAGGATGGGCAGATTGGATAGGCCATTTGGCCCTTATTTGCCATCATGTTTCTATTGCTTCATGAAGGGACAGGAAAATTCCTGCAGACTGGATGGACCATGCAGGTTTTTGTCTGCCGGCATATACTATGTATGTTACAGTACTTCAATGTAACTTGCCTTGAGCTACTACTGAAAAAGGCATGAGTTAAATCCAAAATCCCTTCCCTTTAATAAGAAAAAAGCTACTGTAAAACAAGAGGCAGAAATGGTTGGGCCAGTAAAAATTGGTATTGGTTTTTCAACATCATGTCTGTGCTATGTACCAGTGCACTGTGGTTTGGAGACATCATGAACATTATTATATTAGGGCTGCACATTTAACGCATTAATAACACGATTAACTGGTTAAATGTGCGTTAAAAATTTTAACACACATTAATGCCAGGTCTGGCTCCCTCATCCATTGCTCCCTTTGTGGGCATACCTAGGATGCAGAGACTGGCTGCTGGATCCCGATCTGGGTTGGCTTTGCTGATGTGCTGTTCCAAAGCGATGTGGGGGAAGGTGGAGCCACACCCGTGACCCAGAAGTAACCGCTTCTGAACCCTCCTCTCCTCCCGCGGTCCCCATTCTTCCTCTCTCTCTCAGGGACCACAGGGGTGGGTAGGGACATACAATATATATGAACATAAGACATCCAGAAGTGGGGCAGATAAGTATCAATGGCAGGAAATTTAAACCCCTTACCTGCGCAACTTCAGAGGCACTGCCCTTCACAGGAAGAGTTTTATGAGCCGCACCTGCAAGGTGGCTGAAATCGGAACAAACAAAAAAAAGAGGATCAGGAAATGATTCATTCAAAACAGGAAGTACTTGAACTAGGGAGGCATGAGAAACCAAGTGGGTTTCATTGAGAACAGGAGACAGCATTACACCAAAAGGCTGAAGCTACTTAGGTTAATTTATGTTTCCTCTTCCCTGCACAGCTATCATTCTGCGTACACAGTGGTGTGCTGGAGCAGGCTCTCACAGGCTCGCAAGAGCCGGTTGTTAAGTTTTTAAGAATTTTGGGAGCCGGTTGTTAAAGTAGGGCCCTCCATGGCTACTTTAACAACTGGCTTCCAAAATGTGGGCTTGGGCACCCTGCTGAATTATCTTTTACTTTGCTGGTGGGGATGCTGAGCCCTTCCAGCCAAGTAAATAGACTACTGCTGCTCCCCGCTCCTTGTTTCCAGCTCTGGGCAGCGGGCTGGGACTTCTCGAGCATGTGAGAGAAGTTCCAGCATGCTGCTCAGAGCAAGACGTTGGGAGTGGTGGCAGTCCATTTATTGGCTGCCAGCAAAGGTATGCCTAGCTTGCCCACACGAAGGGAGGGAGGAGAGAGAGGAAAGTGTCGCTCCCCCCCTGGCCCTTCCAACTGCAGAGCTGGCTACATCCGGAGAAAGAGCCTGTTGTTAAAAATTTACCAGCACACCCGTGCGTACACCAAAGCAAACAAACCTGTGAGCTGCTGAATCCACATTGTCGTACTTTACTGTTGGTAGCATTTTTAATTAATCATACTTATATTTTCAAACATATGGGTGTACACAGAGGAAGTATAACAGAATAACTTTTCATAGGTAAAGTAGTAATTTGTTAGAAACTGTAATCAGCATGTCATTTGTAGGGGCTGGTTATAGGGACACTCTAACACGTGTTGTATTCGTGCAGAGATTTTTTTTTTCTTGTGGTAAAGGGCCACTAAAACAGACATCATGTTATGAGAATCAAGTGCTCAACAATCAGAGCTTCTATCTATTTATTTACAGCACTTATATCCAATATTAAACATGAATTAGGTTGAAACCTGGGAGCATTTAAAATCTTTTTTTTTTCCCCTGGGCCACGATCAAAAGAGAAAGAAGGTTGTGAGAACTTGCTCCTTTTGCTTTGTGGTATTTTATAAAAATGCACTTAATATTGTTTTACTACTATTTAAAAAAAAAAAAAAAAAAAAGATATTACATAATGAGGAAAGAGATACCTTCATGCAAAAGTCCAGAGTCAGTCTAAATATGGCAACATTTTCCAGTTCTATGATATATATTTATTTCTTTTCAAGTCAGTTTTCAACAGCATTTTCTCAGTTATTACCCAAATGCGAACACAATTATAATGCTAATTAATAAGTTTTGGATGTTACTGAATTCTATTATTGTCTCACTGTATTTCCAGTTTTGGCACAGTATAAGTCATCAGAAGGACAAAATATAAGAAAACCAATGGATTGCCCCAACTTGACATTTCGTCCTTTAGATTGTAAGCTCCTTTGAGCAGGGACTGTCCTTTTTTGTTAAACTGTACAGCGCTGCGTAACCCTAGTAGCGCTCTAGAAATGTTTAGTAGTAGTATATTTCTCTGTCCTAGGAGGGCTCACAGTCTAAGTTTGTACCTGAGGCAATGGAAGGTTAAGTGAGTTGCTGAACATCAGAAGAGGCAGCAGTGGGATTTGAAGTGGCCACCTCTGGATTTCCAAGACCGGTGCTGTAGCAACTCCTCCACACCCACCCACCCACCCTCACTCTCACTCACTCTCTCTCTCTCTCTCTACACACCTTTAAAAATATCTATATCTACATATATATATATTTTAAAGGTTTTCTTTTAGTATAAAACAATTTATTTTATTAAAGAAAACAATACAATCAACAAATCAACTGCAGAAACAATTTTGTTGGTACTGCATTGTACATAACTAAGAACTAAGTCCCCCCCAGTGTGTTGGTGCCGTATCAGTGTGCGAGGCACCAGCCCCTTCTTTCAAACATTTAGGAACTATAGCAATGGTGAACGGAGCCTGAGTCTTGTACTCCTGCCACCTCCACAGGAGAAAGAACCATACCCCACCCACTACCAACCCGTGACATACTAGAAAAGCAATCGTCCAGGCTGTTCCCCTTCTCCAGAAGAGGCAGACCAAAAGGCCATGATGATCAAGGAGCATTCAATATCAAGCTCCACCCACAGAACGTTTGCAAGTAGGAATCCCAGATCTGTAAAAATTTGTCTTTACGTTTTGGTGAGCTTCTGGCTCCGTAGTGATTGGGGGTTAAGAATCCTATTAACTTCAGGATTAGGTGTGCGTTATCTTTAACTCGTTTGACAGGTACTTGAAATACTTTATCATTATTTTGCGTAGGTTCATTGTCTCCAATTACATTGCTATTGCTGCCAATGTCTAATAAAACAGTAAAGGAGTAGCCTAGTGGTTAGTGCAGTGGACTTTGATCCTGGGGAACAGAGTTCGATTCCCACTGCAGCTCCTTGTGACTCTGGGCAAGTCACTTAACCCTCCGTTGCCCCTGGTACAAAATAAGTACCTGAACATATGTAAACTGCTTTGAATGTAGTTGCAAAAACCTCAGAAAGGCAATATATCAAGTCTCATTTCTCTTTCCCTATTGGAGATTCTAGATGGAATGTTGCTACTATTGGAGATTCTGTTGCTATTATTTGAGATTCTACATGGAATGTTGCTACTATTTGAGATTCTACATGGAATGTTGCTATTCCACTAGCAACATTCCATGTAGAAGCCTGCCCTTGCAGGACGTCAGACTCACAGAAACAGAAGCCTGCACAGCCGCATTGCTGATCTGCAAGGGCAGGCTTCTACATGGAATGTTGCTAGTGGAGGAGTAGCCTAGTGGTTAGTGCAGTGGACTTTGATCCTGGGGAACTGGGTTCAATTCCTACTGCAGCTCCTTGTGACTCTGGGCAAGTCACTTAACCCTCCATTGCCCCTGGTACAAAATAAGTACTTGAATATATGTAAACCGCTTTGAATGTAGTTGCAAAAAAAAAAAACAAAGAAAGGTGGTATATCAAGTTGAATTTCCCTTTCCCTATTTGAGATTCTACATGGAATGTTGCAGTTGCTACTATTTGAGATTCTGGAATGTTGCTACTATTTGAGATTCTACATGGAATGTTGCTACTATTCCACTAGCAACATTCTATGTAGAAGCCTGCCCTTGCAGATCAGCAATGCGGCCGTCAGAACGTCAGACTCACAGAAACAGAAGCCTGCGCGGCCGCATTAGTGATCTGCAAGGGCCGACTTCTACATGGAATGTTGCTAGTGGAGGAGTAGCCCAGTGGTTAGTGTAGTGGACATTGATCCTGGGGAACTGGGTTCGATTCCCAATGCAGCTCCTTGTGACTCTGGGCAAGTCACTTAACCCTCCATTGCCCCTGGTACAAAATAAGTACCTGAATATATGTAAACCGCTTTGAATGTAGTTGCAAAAACCTCAGAAAGGCAGTATATCAAGTCCCATTTCCCTTTTCCTTTATATTCATAACATCTGATCTTTGTGTCCTTTCTTCTCTCTATTCTTTATATTGTAAGACTGTTCTGAATTTGGACTGCGAGTGGGAAGTGTGTGTGTGATCTATTCCCAGAGTGTTAAATTTACCATTATCATCATATTTTGCCTCTCACTGTTTGCCGGTCCTCTCCTGAGGCTGGATGAATGTGTTTTGTCCTCACACTTCCCTCCTACCCCCCTTATAACAGGAACAGACAGCCTCCATGTATCCCCCCAGCCCTGCAGGCCTCTTCCCAGGCCTACCTTCTCGATTCCTTGTGGTCTAGTGGTATCGCTTCCTGCCCATTGCTTCTTCCCTTTCAAAATGGCTGACACTACCGCTAGCGGCCTAGCATCAAATATCCAGGGCTAATTCTGCCCATAGTGGTGTTTGCAAAACACTTTTAAAAAGCTGTCTGCCGTGGGCCGAATATTCACTGGAACAGACTTTTAAAAGTGGCCAAGTTCCCCAATTTTAATTGCACATTATTATTATTATTAGCATTTATATAGTGCTACCAGACGCATGCAGCGCTGAACACCTGACACAGAGAGACAGTCCCTGCTCAAAACAGCTTACAATCTAAAATAATACACACAGACAAGACAATTAAGGGCGAGGGAAGTACTGGGTGAGAAGGAACAAGGGGGGAGGCAAATGAGTAGTGGCTAGGAGCCAAAAGCAACAGTGAAAAGGTGGGTTTTCAGCATAGATTTGAAAACAGGTAGAGATGGAGCTAGACGTACAGGCTCAGGAAGTTTATTCCAGGCACATAAAAGGTACAGGTAGTTGTGGATGCTATGACTATACCAGCAACTAAGGCAGAGATTCTCAACCCAGTCTCGGGACACGCCCCTTTTATTCACATACGTTTATTATTATTATAGTTGTGCCCCTGCCACTATTTATAAAATTTTCCTCCTCTGAGTTCATGCTTCAAGAACTAAAATGAGTTACCTTAGTTCAAGGAGGTAGTTGACAATGTACTTGGGCTGGAGATCCTCACAGGACTTGCACAGCACCTCGTCATACCTGTAGATAGACAAATGAAGGTTTTAATTTTGCTCTTGTATCAATTACTGAAACATGCAACAAGCCACTTGCTCATATTAAATGCGAGATCGACTGGTGCAATATTAGAAAGTAACATTTTCATGTTATCCTGTCCTTGAAAATAAAGCCAACAACAGACATACACATCAGGGGCGTAGCCAGACAACAGATTTTGGGTAGGCCTAGGCAAGAAGTGGGTGGGCACCAAGTGTTCTCCTCCCCCCCCCCCCCCCCCCCACCACCAAAACAATATCTCAGCTGGCGGGAAAATGCTTCTTTTCACCTTGGCAATCTGAAGCAGGCATGACTGAAAACTGAGCATACACAGGTGCCAGTATCGTGGAGAGTAGTGTTTTCATTACCATCAGGGGGAAGTCTTCAGCTGGTGGAGCTTGGGATCCCCACCAGCTACGGCTAAATATCTGCTACTGTTGGGTGGGCCTGAGCCCTTAGTGGGTGGGCCCTGGCCCACCCAGGCCCACCTGTGGCTACGCCACTGATACACATGATACTGTGTCATCCAACCTCAGTGTGTGTAGCCTAGTAGTCAGAACACAGATCCCTTCTGCTGCTCATTGTATGACCCTGAGCGTATTGCTGAAGCGGAGGAGTAGCCTAGGGCTTAAAGCACTAGACAGACCACCAGGGAGCCCAAATCAAATCCTATGGCTGCTCCTAGTGATCTTGGGCAAGTCAAGCCACTTAATCCTCTGTTGCCTCAGGTACAAACTTTTATTGTGAGCCCTCCAGGAATATTCAGTGTACCTGAATGTAACTCACCTTGAGCTATTACTGAAAAGGTGTGAGCTAAATTGAAATAAATTTAATTACACAAGCTTCCTCCCCACCGATATTCAGACGCATTTGACCGAACAGGATATCCACTGATATTAGGCAGTACTTGGCCGGCCATGTAATGCTGAATATTGCCAGTTAGCAGCTAGCTGGTTGTATCAAAATACCAAAATACGAAAGTGCAAAACCCTTATGTGAGAAACTACACTGGCTCCCACTCAAGGAACGTATCACTTTCAAAGTATGCACCTTAGTTCATAAAATCATTCACGGTGAAGCCCCTGTATACATGTCTGATTTAATAGACCTGCCACCCAGAAACGCTAAAAGATCATCCCGAACTCTCCTCAATCTCCACTTCCCTAAGTGCAAAGGCATAAAATACAAAGTACTGCACGCATCAACCTTCTCTTATATGAGCACGCAATTCTGGATTACACTACCACGCAACCTGAAAACGATCTACGAATTAACCAACTTCCGCAAACTATTGAAGACTCATCTCTTTGATAAAACTTATCGCAAGGATCAAAACACATGAAGTCCATACACACTAATAGAAATGCATCAATACACTCTCTTCTGAATTCTCTTCCCCCATATTTTCACCACACTTAAAACTCTACCCACAGATAAAATTGTTCTACCCGAATGTTTCTTACTATTGTCCTATCGCCCTATCATTCTCCCATTGTTACATTCCACTGCTCTATTCCCCCAATGATATTTTGACTTTGTCTTCCCATAACCCTTCACAATGTAACCCATAATCGAATTGTAACAAATTGTAATTCCATCATTCACAATGTATTGTAAGCCACACTGAGCCCGCAAATAGGTGGGAAAATGTCAGGAAGTATTTTTTCACAGAGAGAGTAGTGGATGCTTGGAATGCTCCCGCGGGAGGTGGTGGAAATGAAAACGGTAACGGAATTCAAACATGCGTGGGATAAGCATAAAGGAATCCTGTGCCGAAGGAATGGATCCTCAGGAGCTTAGTCAGGATCGGGAGGCGGGGCTGGTGGTTGGGAGACAGGGATAGTGCTGGACAGACTTGTACGGTCTGTGCCAGAGCCGGTGGTGGGCAGCGGGACTGGTGGTTGGGAAGCGGGGATAGTGCTGGACAGACTTGTACGGTCTGTACCAGAGCCGGTGGTTGGGAGGCAGGGCTGATGGTTGGGAGGTGAGGATAGTGCTGGGCAGACTTATACGGTCTGTGCCAGAGCCGGTGGTTGGGAGGAGGGGCAGGTGGTTGGGAGGCGGGGATAGTGCTGGGCAGACTTATACGGTCTGTGCCCTGAAGAGCACAGGTACAAATCAAAGTAGGGTATACACAAAAAGCAGCAAATATGAGTTATCTTGTTGGGCAGACTGGATGGACCGTGCAGGTCTTTTTCTGCCGTCATCTACTATGTGGGATACAAATGCAATAAATAAAATAAATAAATATCAGGTGATATAACTGGCTATCCACCAATTTTTAAAGTCAGACCGGCCAAGTTTGGTGGCCATATTTGGCCACGTGAAACCCTGGAATATCTTTGGCCAGTCCAGTAGTTCCCAAACCTGATCCTGGAGGCATCCTCCACTGCATGCAAATCTCTCATGAATATTCATTGTGGATATCCTGAAAACCTGACTGGTTGGGGTGCCTCCACCACAAGTTTGGGAACCACTGGGCCAGTCTGACTGGTCAATTCTGAATATCGGCTTGGCCGGTTGAAGTCTGATCGGCCAAAATTAAACCGGATATTCAATGCCGGTCACTGGAAATGGCCTGACATTTAATATCGGCTCTCAGCGCAGATTGTGGGAGTTAGCTGGTCTAACTCCCGTGGTCTAAAAAATTGGCCCAAAATGCATGCCGTTTTAATTATGCGATTAATCACGTTTTGAATTCTTCATTGTTGCCTGCCCCCTAAATACTATGTATTTATTTATTTGTTACGTTTATACCCCACATTTTCCCACCTATTTGCAGGCTCAATGTGGCTTACAAAGTATCGTAACGGCAGTTGCCATTACGGTTGATAACAAATATAAGGTTGTGTTATGGTCACAGGTAGAAGTGTTTCAAGCGTCATGGGGTCGAGGATAGTAAGTTGTCCAGTATGATCATAGCTTATCTTGTGTTGCTGGGTGTGGGGATTTATGTTGGATCGGTGGGATAAGCTTTTTTGAAGAGGTGGGTTTTCAATTATTTCCTGAAGTTTAAGTCGTTATGTATTGTTTTCACTGCATACGAGAGTCCATTCCATAGTTGTGCGCTTATGTAGGAGAAGTTAGATGCGGAGTTGTTTTGTATTTTAGCCCTTTACAGTTTGGGTAATGTAGGTTTAGGTATGATTGTGCTGATCCGAGTCTGTTTCTAGTTGGTAGATCAATGAGGTCTGTCAAGTATCCTGGGACTATGCCTTAGATGATTTGAATCGGGGCTCATTTGCAAAGCACTTAGTCTTCCAAAGTTCTATAGGTTTCTATGGAACTTTGGAAGGCTAAGTGCTTTGAAAATATTCTGTGGACTAAGGTGCAGATTTTGAAGATGATCCGTTCTTTGATTGGGAGCCAGTGCAGCTTTTCTCAAAGGGGTTTAGCGCTGTCGAATCGTGTTTTACCATATATCAGTCTGGCTGCTGTGTTTTGGGCGATGTGGAGTTTTTTAGTGAGTTGTTCTTTCCATCCCGCATATATTCCGTTGCAGTATCATTGATCTTAGATTTGTCCTTACCATTTTTAGGGCACAGACCGTAGAAGTCTGCCCAGCACTGGCTTTGCGTCCCAATTACTGATGTTGCCATCTAATCACTGCTAAGCTTGTTTGATTCATGCCTTATATACAGAATTCCTTTGGGTTTATCCCATGCATTTTTGAATTCCGCTGCCATTTTCATCTCCACCACCTCTCGCTGGAGGGCATTCCAGGCATCTACCGCTCTCTCCATTAAAAAGTACTTCCTGACATTATTCCTGAGTTGGCCCCCTATAACCTTAATTCATGTCCTCAAGTTCTAC
Organism: Microcaecilia unicolor; assembly: GCF_901765095.1. Taxonomy (NCBI): domain Eukaryota; kingdom Metazoa; phylum Chordata; class Amphibia; order Gymnophiona; family Siphonopidae; genus Microcaecilia; species Microcaecilia unicolor. Next base: position 217,513 of record NW_021963040.1, on the reverse strand, counting down.
TACCTTCCCATCTCTGTAAAAAGTTTGTTTGTGGATTAATGCCTTTCAAATATTTGAATGTCTGTATCATATCACCCATGTCTCTCCTTTCCTCCAGGGTATACATATGTTCAGGTCCTCAAGTCTCTTCGTCGCTTTTCTCCAAACTGCTTCTTTATGTCCTTAGCAAGACACAGCCTCCAAAACTGAATATTCCAAGTGGAGCCTCAACAATGACTTGTACAGGGGCATCAGCACCTCTTTTCTTCTGCTGATTATACCCCAGTCTATGCAGCTTAGCATCCTTCCGGCTGTGGCCACCGCCCTGTTGCATTGTTTCATCACCTTGAGATCCTCAGACACCATCACCCCACGGTCCCTCTCCTGAGTTGTACTTATCAATCTCTCTTCTCCAATCTCCTTTGGATTTCTGCACTTCTTGGCATTAACTTTTAACTAAACTCATACAAGGGGAAAACTAAATTAACTAAGAGTACAGATCCTGTATACTATATTACAAATGTACTCCTTTTACGTTTTTCAATGCGTTTATTTTTAATAACAAATCACACTCTTCAATAACCAATAAACCTTCTATACAGACACTGGAACTCACTCATTCAACCCTTTCACTTCACCATCCAGCCAAAATACATTCTATAACAGTTTGAAATTTACCCAACATGCCTCCCTCTATATGAATTGTACGCAATTACGGTATTTTTTTAGGAAGGCAGTAAAACCTTTTTTAATTTCAAAAGTTTCTGTAAATTACTGGCTGAGTTATATAGAAACTGACATCCGATTTAAACTAAGGCTAAATCTTTTTGTAAAGTGATCAATGTTTAAGCTTTGAGAATGCCGATGCAACTGTATTTTCTTGGTGGTTTCCAACTGTTATTGTCTGATGCTGATGTTACTATATTTCCTTTGTACTGTCCATGCCTTTTAGTTTGTAGACTGAATAGGATTATGGATGTTGCTGGCTATAAGAGTTATAATAATGTAATGTGGATGCATAATCGAACGGGGACGACCATCTCTAAGGACGGCGCCGCGAAGGGGCGGAGAAACCCGTATTATCGAAACAAGATGGGCGTCCGTCTTTCATTTCGATAATACGGTCGGGGACGCCCAAATCTCAACATTTAGGCCGACCTTAGAGATGGTCGACCTAAATGTTGAGATTGTCCAAATTAGAGATCGGCAATCTCTGTTTTCGCTGATAATGGAAACCGAGGACGCCCATCTCAAAAACGACCAAATCCAAGGCATTTGGTTGTGGGAGGAGCCAGCATTCGTACAGCACTGGTCCCCGTCACATGCCAGGACACCAACCGGGCACCCTAGGGGGCACTGCAGTGGACTTCATAAATTACTCCCAAGTCCATAGCTCCCTTCCTTTGTCTGCTGAGCCCCCCCAAAAACCCACTCCCCACAACTGTACACCACTACCATAGCCCTTATGGATGAAGGGGGGCACCTACATGTGGGTACAGTGGGTTTTGGGGGGCTCAACATTTAACACCACAAGTGTAAGAGGTAGGGGGGATGGGCCTGGGTCCGCCTGCCTGAAGTGCACTGTACCCACTAAAAACTGCTCCAGGGACCTGCATACTGCTGTGATGGAGCTGGGTATGACATTTGAGGCTGGCATAGAGGCTGGAAAAAATGTTTTTTAATTTTTTTTTTTTGGGGTGGGAGGAGGTTGGTGACCACTGGGGCAGTAAGGGGAGGTCATCCCTGATTCCCTCCGGTGGTCAACTGGTCAGTTCGGGCACCTTTTCGAGGCTTGGTCGTGAAAAAAAATGGACCAAGTCGGCCAAATGCTCATCAGGGACACCCTTCTTTTTTTCCATTATTGGCCGAGGACACCCCAGTCCCGCCTTCGATACGGTGCCGACATGCCCCCGTGAATTTTGGTTGTCCCCGCAACGGAAAGCAGTTGAGGACACCCAAAATCGGCTTTCGATTATGCCGATTTGGGCAACCCTGAGAGAAGGACGCCCATCTCCCGATTTGTGTTGGAAGATGGGCGCCCTTCTCTTTTGAAAATTCACCTGCTAGTATTCTAAACTCGAGGAGAGAAAGATCGTTATTATTACCAATACTTCTGTCATTATTATTATTACTACTATTATTGTAATTTTACTTTATGAGTTTATCTTGTTGGGCAGACTGGACGGAGCGTACAGGTATTTATCTGCCATCATTTACTATGTTACCTCTCTTTACATCTTTAGCCATTTTTTCTTCTGCCTGTACTTTCGTTAGCTGTATTTCCCTCTTTTCTTCTTTGAGTTTCATCTGGTAATCATGTTGTGTTTCTCTGTATTTCTTGAACACGGCCTCTTTTGCCCTTATTTTTTCAGCCACTTGTTTGGAGAAACATAAATTTTTCTTTACTTCCCTTGTATAAAGATCCATTGCCATATTTATAGAAGCTTTCAACTTGGACTACTGCATCTCCATTTCTCCTATGCCTATCCATGTCGTCAACTCCTTCAGGCATTCCCCCAATTTACCAAAATCAAATGTCTGAAATCCAGTACTTTGAGTTTTCTGCATCTGCACTCTGCTTTTGCTCTTATATTAAACCATACTGTGTGATGATCACTAATGCCTTGGTGGGCACCCACCCGGATGCTGGAAACACTTCCTCCATTTGTGAGCACTAGATCCAGTGTCGACCCTTCCCTCATGGGTTCCGTCACCATTTGTCTGAGCAAAGCACTTTGACAGGTATCCATGATCTTTGCTTTTTTCCCCCGATTCTGCCGATGGGACGTTCCAATCCATATCAGGTAAGTTGAAATCTCCCAGCAACAGTGCCTCCTCTTTCATTCCAAGCTTATGGATATCGTTGATCAGATCCTTGTCCAGCTTCTCCACTTGTGCTGGAGGTCTGTAGATAACACCCGTGTGGATACAGGTTCCATCTTCTCCTTCCAGGATGATCCAAATAGCTTCTTCTTTTACATAAGAACATAAGAATACCCATACTGGGTCAGACTAATGGTCGATCTAGCCAAGTACCCTGCTTCCAACAGTAGCCAATCCAGGTCACAAGTATGTGGCAGAAACCCTATTAATAGCAACATTCCACGCTACCAATCACAGGGCAAGCAGTGGCCTCCCCCATGCTCATCTCAATAACAGACTATGGACTTTTCCTCCAGGAACTTGTCCAAACCTTTTGTTAAAACCCAGATCCACTAACCACTGTCACTACATCCTCCGAAAGTGAGTTCCAGAGTTTAACTATTCTTTGAGTGAAAAATTATTTCCTCCTATTTGTTTTAAAAGTATGTCCATGTAATTTCATTGAGTGTCCTGAAGTCTTTGTACTTTTTGAAAGAGTGAAAAATTGATTCACTTTTACCTGTTCTACACCACTCAGGATTTTATAGACCTCAATCATATCCCCCCTCAGCTGTCTCTTTTCCGAGCTGAAGAGCCCTAACCTCTTTAGCTTTTCCTCATATGGGAGTAATTCCATCCTCTTTAATATTTTGGTTGATCTTCTTTTAACCTTTACTAATTCCGCTTTATCTTTTTTGAGAATGGCGACCTGAATTGCATCCCTTTCCTAATAACTTTTAGCAATTTGTGTGGTGTTTTTGGCCGCCACTGCACACTGGGCAGAAGATTTCAGCGTATTGTGTACAATGACACCTAGATCTTTTTCTTGAGTGCCAACCCCTACGGTGGGCCTAGCATCAAGTAACTATGATTCGGATTATTCTTCCCAATGTGGATCATTTTGCATTTGTCCACATTAAATTTCATCTGCCATTTGGATGCCCAATCTTCCAGTTTCCTAACGTCTTTCTGCAATTTTTCAGAATCCATGTGTGTTTTGACAACTTTGAATAGTTTTATGTCATCTGCAAATTTAATCACCTCACTTGTCAGTCCAATTTCTAGATCATTTATAAATATGTTAAAAAGCACCAGCCCCAGTACGGATCCCTGCAGCATTCCACTATTCAACCTCCTCCATTGAGAAAAATGGCCATTTAACCCTACCTTCTGGTTTCTGTCCAATAATTACTACTACTACTAACGAACATTTCTAAAGCGCTACTAGGGTTACGCAGCGCTGTACAATTTAAACATAGGACAGTCCCTGCTCAAAGAGCTTACAATCTAAAAGACAAGAGAACAATCTAAAGACAAGTGAACAATCTAGAGGACGAGTGAACAGTTAATCTGATAGGGTGGATAGATTGGGGCATTTTATATTTCTCGAGCGGTTAGGCGCCGAAGGCAGCATTGAAGAGGTGAATTTTAAGCAGAGATTTGAAGATGGGTAGGGAGGGGGCGTGGCGTAAGAGTAAAGGAAGATTGTTCCAGGCGTAGGGTGAGGCAAGGCAAAATGGGCGGAGCATGGAGTTGGCAGTGGTGGAGAAGGGTACTGAGAGAAGGGCTTTGTCCTGTGAGCGGAGGTTGCGTGCAGGAACATAGGGAGAGATGAGGGTGGAGAGGTCGTGAGGAGCCGCAGACTGAGTGCACAGAAGGGCATTGCCTCCTATCCCATGACTTGTTCATTTTCTCAGGAAGAACTTGGTCAAATGCTTTCTGAAAATCTAGATATACTACATCACCAGCTCACCTTTATCCACATGTTTACTCATGCCTTCAAAGAAATGAAGCAAATTGGTGAGGCAAGATTTCCTTTGGCTGAACCCATGCTGACTCTGTCCCATTAAAACATGATTGTCTGTGTGCTCCACAATTTTGTTCTTTATGATTTTGTCTGGCACTGAAGTCAGGCTTACCAATCTGTAATTTCCTGGCCACCCTCCAATCATCAGGTACTACAGACGATTTTATCGACAGATTACAGATCAACAGCAGAACAGCAATTTCATGTTCCCAGGTTCCCTGCATTTAAGCTGCTCTGTTATTTTTCACATACAGTGTCACTCCTTCACCTCTTTTGCACTACCTATCTTTCCTAAAAAGATTATAGCAAGGAATGGTCGCATCCCATTCATGGGAATCATTAAAACATATCTCTGTAACAGCAACAATATTCCAAGTCTTCCTCAAACATCAGAGCTTGCAAATGTTGAACCTTTTTACTTAGGCTACAAGTATTTATACTCATTGCTTTCCATGTGTCACTTATTTTACCTTCCCCTCTGCTGTCATGTTTTTCCTGGGGGTGACCTTCTGAATTCTCTTGCTTCCTTTTATCACCTTCACCCTTCAACCCAAGCCCACCCCCAACCGGTGCATTCATACCTGCTGGGAGCAGCCACCCGGCTGTCTGTTCCGCTGGTTCCATACTCCCTCTGCCCCGGAAGTGGAAGTAACCTGTTCCGAGGCAGAGGGAGCAGGGAACCAGTGGAGCCGACAGCCGTGCGACTGCTCTCTGCATCCCTCCAGCAGAGTGCACCCGGGGCAGACCGCTCCCACCGCCTCGCCCCCACTGTTGATAGATGTTTTTGTGCTCTGTGCGTTTATCTTTTTGGTCCATTTTCAAAAAAAAAAAAAAAAAGTCCAAGTAAAAAGCGCACAAAATCAAGCCATTGGGATTTAGGAGGAGCCAGCGTTCTTAATAGACTGGCCACACAGACATCCTAAGAGAGCAATGGGGTACCATAGGAGGCACTGCAGTGGACTTCAAATAAATGCTTCCAGGTACACATCTCACCGTTGCTCCCTTATCTTGTCTGCTGAGCCCCCCCCCCCCAAAACCCACCACTCCCAACTGTACACCACTACAACAGACCTTATGGGTGAACGGGGCACCTATATGTGGGTACAGTGGGTTTCTGGTGAGTTTTGGAGAGCTCACAGTTTCCACCACACGTGTAACAGGTAGGGGGAGGTATGGGCCTGGGTCCACCTGACTGCAGTGCAATGCACCCACCACTAGACTACCCTAGGGATCTGCATGCTGCTCTAATGTACCGGAGTATAACATCTAAGGCTGGTATAGAGGCTGGTAAGTAATATCTTTAATCACATTTTTTGGGTGGGAGGGGGTGAGAGGGGGTTAGTGACTACTGAGGGAGTAAGGGGAGGTCATCTGGTCACTTAGGGCACTTTTTTATGGCTTACTCGTTAATAAATCAGGTCTAGACCAAAATCATTGGTGAGGCCCCACCTAGAGTACTGTGTTCAGTTTTGGAGGCCGGTCATATCTTGCTAAGAATGTAAAAAGAATTGAAGCGGTGCAAAGAAAAGCTACGAGAATGGTATGGGATTTGCGTTACAAGACGTATGAGGAGAGACTTGCTGACCTGAACATGTATACTCTAGAGGAAAGGAGAAACAGGGGTGATATGATACAGACGTTCAAATATTTCAAAGGTATTAATCCGCAAACGAACCTTTTCCGGAGATGTGAAGGCGGTAGAACGAGAGGACATGAAATGAGATTGAAGGGGGGCAGACTCAAGAAAAATGTCAGGAAGTATTTTTTCACGGAGAGAGTAGTGGATGCTTGGAATGCCCTCCCGCGGGAGGTGGTGGAAATGAAAACGGTAACAGAATTCAAACATGCGTGGGATAAATATAAAGGAATCCTGTTCAGAAGGAATGGATCCTAAGGAGCTTAGCCGAGATTGGGTGGCAGAGCCGGTGGCGGGAGGCATGGATGGTGCTGGGCAGACTTATACAGTCTGTGTCAGAGCTAGTGGTGGGAGGCGGAACTGTTGGTTGGGAGGTGGGGATGGTGCTGGGCAGACTTATACGGTCTGTGCCAGAGCTGGTGGTGGGAGGTGGGACTGGTGGTTGGGAGACAGGGATAGTGCTGGGCAGACTTATACGGTCTGTGCCAGAACCGGTGGTGGGAGGCGGGACTGGTGGTTGGGAGGTGGGGATGGTGCTGGGCAGACTTATATGGTCTGTGCCAGAACCGGTGGTGGGAGGCGGGACTGGTGGTTGGGAGGTGGGGATGGTGCTGGGCAGACTTATATGGTCTGTGCCAGAGCTGGTGGTGGGAGGCGGGACTGGTGGTTGGGAGACAGGGATAGTGCTGGGCAGACTTATACAGTCTGTGCCAGAGCCGGTGGTGGGAGGCGGGACTGGTGGTTGGGAGGTGGGGATGGTGCTGGGCAGACTTATATGGTCTGTGCCAGAGCTGGTGGTGGGAGGCGGGACTGGTGGTTGGGAGACAGGGATAGTGCTGGGCAGACTTATACAGTCTGTGCCAGAGCCGGTGGTGGGAGGCGGGACTGGTGGTTGGGAGGTGGGGATGGTGCTGGGCAGACTTATATGGTCTGTGCCAGAGCTGGTGGTGGGAGGCGGGACTGGTGGGTGGGAGGCGGGGATAGTGCTGGGCAGACTTATACGGTCTGTGCCCTAAAAAGGACAGGTACAAATCAAGGTAAGGTATACACAAAACGTAGCACATATGAGTTTATCTTGTTGGGCAGACTGGATGGACCATGCAGGTCTTTTTCTGCCGTCATCTACTATGTTACTATCCAGCTTATAGCCCTGGATGCTTTTGTTTTGTTCCATTATGGTAGAAAAACGTCCAAGTGTTAGGAACATAAGCATTTGATCATTCTTTCCATGCTCATACCATTATTTTCTCTTCATTTCCTTTTCGTTAATAAAGGGATATAAGTCTTGGATATATGGCATTAAAAAGTCACTATAATCGACTTAACAAGTACATAGATAGTGAGGTTGAAAGAAAACCCAGAAGTGCATCGAGTCCATCTGTCTAACTGACTTTTACACAGTTGGTGAGTGATTTGGAGTGGCATAGGCGGGGGGTGGGGGGGGCGGGTGGGACACGGACGACGACAAAGTTGGTGGTTGTTCCAAAGAAATGCTTGGTGTGAATCATATGAAGGGGAGGAACAAGAAAAACAAGAGTAATCCTAGTATACACTTCTATCTCACTCAGGAAACATCTGGTGATGAAAGGCAGAACAGTTTAACTAACTTCAAACAAACATAGGCGTATTGCATTTTATGGTTAGCTGAACATATTTTATTCTCTCTTTTCCTCAGTGCGATGGAAGTTTGTTTTAGGATTATCATTTACCTTTCAGAATGTGTATTGTATAACAATAAAAATGACAGAAAAAGCCCACTTGATCCATTCAGCCTATCCAGTCTCTCCAAAACTTTCATAATTTGTTAGCTGAGGATTTAAGGTCATACATTTCACGTCTTTTAGCCAATCGAATTTTCATCATGGTTCAAAAACATACGCAGCCATTTATAGGCTGAATGACAAGGAAAGCACATTACTAGACTGGATGAAAAATCTACTAAAGCAGTGCTTCTCAGCCCTCTCCTAGAGGCACCCCCAAGCTAGTCAGGTTTTCAGATTACCACAATGGGGCTGGTATTCACAACGTAGGAGGCAGCTCGGCTAACTCTCGCGGTCGGTGGTGAGGCCAGATATTCAAAGCCGGGCCGTTTCTGATGACCGGCCAAGCCAATATTCAGCACTGGCCGGTTAATGTTATAGCGGCCAAAGATAGGCCTGCTATTTGGGTGGCCTGATTTGGTTGTCAAACTTAGCCAGTGATGTGTTAAATGTTTGTGGCTAGCCGGCTATATCATATGATATAGCCGGCTAGCTGACCACGAATACTCAGTGGAAGATAGCCAGCTATCCCCCACTGAATATTAAATAGCGCTGAATATGGGCTAGAATGAATACGCATGAGATAAATTTGCATCTGTTGAAAAGCCACTGTATGAAACTCTCTCTCATGCGTATTCATTGTGTGGAGGCTATTATTAAGAATAAAATTGCAGAGCATATACAAAAACATGGACTGATGAGACAAAGTCAGCACGGATTTAGTGAAGGGAAGTCTTGCCTCACCAATCTAATGCATTTTTTTGAGGGGGTAAGCAAACATGTGGACAATGGGGAGCCGGTTGATATTGTATATCTGGATTTTCAGAAGGCGTTTGACAAAGTGCCGCACGAAAGACTCCTGAAGAAATTGCAGAGTCATGGAATCGGAGGTAGGGTATTATTATGGATTAAGAACTGGTTGAAAGATAGGAAGCAGAGAGTAGGATTGCGTGGCCAGTATTCTCAGTGGAGGAGGGTAGTTAGTGGGGTCCCGCAGGGGTCTGTGCTGGGTCCGTTGCTTTTTAATGTATTTATAAATGACCTAGAGATGGGAATAACTAGTGAGGTAATTAAATTCGCCGATGACACAAAATTATTCAGGGTCGTCAAGTCGCAGGAGGAATGTGAACGATTACAGGAGGACCTTGCGAGACTGGGAGAATGGGCGTGCAAGTGGCAGATGAAGTTCAATGTTGACAAGTGCAAAGTGATGCATGTGGGTAAGAGGAACCCGAATTATAGCTACGTCTTGCAAGGTTCCGCGTTAGGAGTTACGGATCAAGAAAGGGATCTGGGTGTCGTCGTCGATGATACGCTGAAACCTTCTGCTCAGTGTGCTGCTGCGGCTAGGAAAGCGAATAGAATGTTGGGTGTTATTAAGAAGGGTATGGAGTCCAGGTGTGCGGATGTTATAATGCCGTTGTATCGCTCCATGGTGCGACCGCACCTGGAGTATTGTGTTCAGTACTGGTCTCCGTATCTCAAAAAAGATATAGTAGAATTGGAAAAGGTACAGCGAAGGGCGACGAAAATGATAGTGGGGATGGGACGACTTTCCTATGAAGAGAGGCTGAGAAGGCTAGGGCTTTTCAGCTTGGAGAAGAGACGGCTGAGGGGAGATATGATAGAAGTGTATAAAATAATGAGTGGAATGGATCGGGTGGATGTGAAGCGACTGTTCACGCTATCCAAAAATACTAGGACTAGAGGGCATGAGTTGAAGCTACAGTGTGGTAAATTTAAAACGAATCGGAGAAAATTTTTCTTCACCCAACGTGTAATTAGACTCTGGAATTCATTGCCGGAGAACGTGGTACGGGCGGTTAGCTTGACGGAGTTTAAAAAGGGGTTAGATAGATTCCTAAAGGACAAGTCCATAGACCGCTATTAAATGGACTGGAAAAATTCCTCATTTTTAGGTATAACTTGTCTGGAATGTTTTTACGTTTGGGGAGCGTGCCAGGTGCCCTTGACCTGGATTGGCCACTGTCGGTGACAGGATGCTGGGCTAGATGGACCTTTGGTCTTTCCCAGTATGGCACTACTTATGTACTTATGTACTTATCCAAAACCCAACTGGACACGTGTGCCTCCGGGAGAGGGTTGGGAAGAACTGAAGGCAAAGAAATGTATTTGACAGGTAACCGAACAAGTCCCACGAGAAAAATAACAATATACAAAGGAAGTAGAAACTTAGGAAGGCTAGACAAACCTCAGGATTAATAAAGTCAAATATTTATTGCTCTGGTGTATATATAAATAGAATAAACAAGCAGCAAGGGCACGCTGGATATCTGATGCCCAACGCCCTAAATGTCACCGGGAGAGGAATACCTTTTTGCATGCATTTTGGAGATGTGACAGAATAAAATTATTTTGGAGAGCGGTACAGAAATACCTTGAACAATTAACAGGGCAAGGGCTACTCCCCTCCTGGAGAGGAGTACTTTTGAACAAAAGCGATGCATATGGGATCTCAGATAAAAATGTGGAGTTATTCTTATGTAAGGCATATGCAGTGGGGAAAAAATGTATACTTAGACACTGGATGCAGGCGGAACCACCCTCCGTTTGGTTCTGGAGGAATAGGCTCCATGAGCTAATGCTCTGGGAAGCCAGGGCGGCCTATGGCAACCCAAAGAGAAGGAAGAATTTTATCAATAAATGCTGTACTTAATAACTTTGGCAAACCCTAACTTATGGGGAACCCAGTAGACATATACTCCTTGTTTTAGATGGGTAAAATCTGGTGACAGATTTTGGAAGGAATAGACACCATGAAGTAAGAAGTTCATGGCACAGAGGTTATAGTGGGGGGTGGGTAGAGGGGGAGTAAATGTGATAAAAATTGATGATACAGTTAAGATGTATATAAATGGATATGATGAGTTACTATGATTACAGAATGTTTGCCTTTAATAATTCTGTTCCAAATGTTTGATCATCAATAAAAATCGTTTAAATATATATAAATAGAATAAACATAAAATCAGTACATAAAATCCAATGTATTTATTTATTTGTTGCATTTGTATCCCACATTTTCCCACCTATTTGCAGGCTCAATGTGGCTTACAATGTTCCGTCATGGCATTCGCCAAACCAGAGTAAGAGATACAATTGGTATTATTTAAAACAATACACGGTAAAATAATATCAGTGCTAAAAAAAAAAAAAAAAAAAAATCGGCATTTCACAATAAATGTAAGGTCAGTGCTCTAGATGCGACACAGCACCGTGTTTCGGCATATAATGTGCCTGCCTCAGGAGCAGGGGCGTATCTGCGTGGGGCCTCAGGGGCCTGGGCCCCCGCAGATTTTGCCCTGGACCCCCCTACCGCCATCAACCCTCCCCCGCTGCCATTGCTTACTTTTGCTGGCGGGGGACCCCAACCCCCGCCAGCCGAGGTCTGCTTCCACCTGCCGCTGCCTTAAAAACTTCTTCTTCAGCCAGCGGGGGACCCCAAACCCCCGCCAGCCGCCCCGAGGTGTTTAAAATTCATCTTCGGCCTCCGTGGCCGTGCTGCTGTTGATAGGCGCTGTTGAAATCCACTTCGGAGTCTGACGTCATTGTACGTTGTACGTGCTGCGACGTCAGACTCCGAAGTGGATTCAACGAATCAGCATTGCAGCGTTACTTCCTTGAAGCACATGGCCACGGAGGAAGACGAACTATGCAGATTGCGGGTCGGACCTCGGCTGGCGGGGGTTGGGGCCCCCCGCCAGCAAAAGTAAGCAGCGGGGGAGGGTTGACGGCGGGGAGGGGGGCCAGGGCGAAATCTGCGGGGGCCCAGGCCCCTGTGGCCCCACGCAGATACGCCCCTGCTCCGCACAAGTTCCACTTTGTCATTAATCACTGTCTTTCCCTGCCAGTTTTGGGGCACAGACTGTAGAAGTCCGTCCCGGCACCAGTCCCACTTCCCAAATACTGGAGTTGCTGCTGTTGAAGCCCACTCTAGACTGTAGAAGCCTGTCCAGCATTCCCAACCTCTGAAGCTGCCGTCAAAGCTTACTCCAGTTATGAGGTCATTTACGTTTTGCTTTAATTGGATTCCATTCTGTTTCTATATAGTGTTCCTCTGTGTTTATCCCATGCATTCTTTAATTCCATCACGGCATTTGTCATCACAGTCTCTGCGGGAGATGACCCTCTTAGGGAGGAATGCTGGCTTCGGCCTAACCCCTGGTAAGCCTTTTCTTGGCTGGGAGGTGCATGGTGGAGGTGCCCAGCACTCCCACCAGCTGCCTTCCAGGTACTGTGGAGGACTTGCAGCCCATCTGCATATCCTCACAGCCTTCTCCAGGGTGACTCCTAGGTCCACCGTGATCCTCCCAGGAAGTTTGCTCCAGATGCCCAGGGCTTCCAGGTGCCTTTTGGCTAAGATCAGGTGATCCTCAGGGGGAGGAATGCTGGCTTTGGCCTAACCCTAAGTCTTTTCTTGGCTGGGAGGTGCATGGTGAAGGTGTCCTGCGCTCCCACCAGCTGCTGTGGAGAACTTGTACCCATCTGCATATCCTCACAGCCTTCTCCGGGGTAACTCCCAGGTCCACTCCACTCCACTCAGGGCCTTCGCTCTAGGTGCCCTGCACTCCCACCAGCTGCCTTTCAGGTACTGTGGAGGACTTGCAGCCCATCTGCATAACAGCCTTCTCCGGGGTGACTCCCAGGTCCACATTGATCCTCCCAGGGCCTTCGCTTCAGGTGACCAGGGCTTCCAGGTGCCTTTTGGCTAATATCAGGTGACCCTCAGGGGAGGAATGCTGGCTGCAGCCTAACCCCTGGTAAGCCTTTTCATGGCTGGGAGGTGTGTGGTGGAGGTGCCTGGCGTTCCCACCAGCTGCCTTCCAGATGCGTGGAGGACTTGTAGCCCATCTGCATATCCACACAGCCTTCTCTGGGGCAACTCCCAGGTCCACTCCGATCCTCCCAGGACCTTGCTCCAGGTGCTGCATGCCGAAACATTTTCTCTATACACTTTGTAATTTCTGCCAGTTACTTCTTATGGCTCCAGTACACTCTCTCTTCTTAGTACTGTCCCTTCCCAAACTCTTTCTCCATGTAAAACCCGCTTTGTCTGCAACAAACTTTCCTACATCCATGACCTCTGTATCTCTCGTACTCTCCATCTGCTTGTCTTGAGAGTTGGCTTTGCCCTGAAGACTCTGCTTCAGAAGCAGCCCTTTGTCATAGAGGTTACCTTTCCTCCCCAACTCCTCACCCAGTTGGCCGCGGAAATGGTCTCGGGTTACTACTTTTTGGATTTCAATCTCTTCTTCCACCTCAGTCTCACTGCTGTTCGCCCTTCGAAGTCCACTCCATCCATCTATTCAGTCCTCTGCCTCTCCAAGTAGCAATCATTTATTAATCCCCTTTCTTCCTTTCTTGCTGACTTTGATGCCTGGTTTTCCTTCTTTCTTGAACCTTAATCTCATTCCCTCATTCTTGGATGGATTTTAACATTCATGCTAATGATCTCTCTGACTCAGTTTCACGCTTTAACATCCTCTTTCAATCTTCAACTGTGCTCCACTACCCCCATTCACCAGAATGGCCACTGTCTTGATCTTATCATCTTCTCCAACTGCTCACTCTCCAGTTTCTGCGCTTCGGGTCTTCCCCTCTCTGTCCATCATCTGATAACTGTCACACCCCCAGTCTTGTCCAATCTCAACCAATACATTTAAGAATCTTCAGGCTATTGACCCTTCTACTCTGTCCTCCAGTTTTTCTAATCTCTTCTCAACCACTATGTTATCCAAGTCTGTCAATGAGGCTGTCTCTTCCTATAATACTACTCTCTCCTCTGCTCTGAATACTCTCGCTCCTCTCATTCCCCATTCTGTAAGGTGTGTCAAATCAAACCCCAGCCTTGGCTGACCTCTAGAATCCGCTACTTACGTTCCTGTGCCCGCTCTTCCGAACGCCTTTGGCTGAATCCTGTACCCATGCTGACTTCATACATTTCAAATTCTTGCTGACCTCCTTCCAGTCTGCTCTTTCACTTGCCAAACAGGACTACTACATCCAGTTGACAAATTCTCTTGGCTCAAACCTCCAATGTCTCTTTGCCACATTGAACTCTGATCTTTACAAAGTGCCTTCACCTCCAACTCCCCTTCACTTTCTCCCCAGACTTCGGTTGAGTACTTTCATGATAAGGTACACAAGATTAAACTTGAATTCTCAACCAAGTCACCTCTACCTCTCCTTCCCTTAGTCCGTTCGCTCAACCCTCTCTCAACCCTCCTTCAACCCCTGCCTCCTATTCTTCCTCTTCTGAAATCACTGAAAAGGAAGCTGCTCATTTTCTTTCCTCCTCAAAACTACCTGTTCCTCTGATCCTATTCCCACCCATCTACTTAGCACTATCTCTCCTACTATCATCCCTTCTGTCATATCCTCAATCTTTTACTTTCCACTGTGACTATTCCTGATGCCTTCAAACATGCCGTAGTCATCCGACTCCTCAAAAAACCTTCATTGGACCCTACCTGTACTTCCAAATATCACCCCATATCCCCATTCTTGATCCACTTCAATCTGGCTTTCACTTTCTTTATTCAATTGAAAGCGCTTGTCAAAGTCTCCAATGACCTGGTTCCTGGCCAGATCCAAAAGGTCTCTATTCTATCATCATCCTTCTCAATCTATCTGCTGCTTTCGACACTGTTGATCACAGCCAGTGGTGTGCTGGTAAATGTTTAAGTGGTGTGCTGGTAAATGTTTAACAACAGGCTCTCTTCCCCGGTCCCCTTCTGCGCCCCCCCCCCCCGGTCCCCCTCTGCACCCCCCCAAATTGCAGAGCTGGCTATAGCCGGGGAGAGAGCCTGGGGAGGGTGGCAATGCATTACCTCCAGGAAAAAAAAATTAAATGATCCCAGGTTCCAATCTAATTCATGTTTAATGTGCGATAAAATGCCATAAATAAGTAAATAAATATAAACTTTTAATGCTGAGCACCAGATTCTCAAAGTGAACATATTCCAAACACTATAATGAAAATAAAATGATTTTTTTTTCTACCTTTGTTGTCTGTTGACTGTTTTTCTGATCATGCTGGCCCAGTATCCGAATCTGCTGCTATCTGTCCTCTTAACTCCGTTTCCAGGGCTTCCTTTCCTTCCTCCTTTCTTCTTCATTTCTGGTCCTCCGCAGACTTGACTGTCCAGTGGATCCAGCTTCTGCCTATTTTCTTCATCCATGTGCAGTTTTTCTCCTCTCTTCCTTTTCCCTCATCTCATCTCCTTCCTCACTCTCCCCTCCCCTCCGTCCATGTCCAGCATTTCTTCTCTCTCCCCTCCTCTCCCCTGCCCTCCATCCACCCATGTCCAGCGACCCTTCCCTCCCCCTGCCCTCCATGCACCCATGCCCAGCAACCCTCCTCTCCCCTGCCCTCCATGCACCCATGTCCAGCGACCCTCCTCTCCCCTGCCCTCCATCCACCCATGTCCAGCGACCCTTCTCTCCCCCTGCCCTCCCCCCTCCATCCACCCATGCCCAGCGACTCCCTTCTCTCCCCTGCCCTCCCCACCAGCCACCCATGCCCAGCGACTCTCCTCTCTCCCCTGCCCCCCTCCAGCCACCCATACCCAACGACCTCCTTCTCTCCCTTGCTCCCCACCTCCTCCTCCAGCGACTCCCTTCGCTCCCCTGCCTCCCCCTCCAGCCACCCAAATCTAGTGACTCCCTTCTCTCCCCTGCCTCCCTCCAGCCACCCATACCCAGCGATTGCCCTCTCTCCCCTGCCCCTCCTCCAGCCCCCTGTGCCCAGCGACTCCCTTCTCTCCCTTGCCCCCCTCCTCCTCCTCTAGCCACCCATGTCCAGCAACTCCCTTCTCTCCCCTGCCCCCTTCCTCCTCCAGCCACCCATATCTAGTGACTCCCTTCTCTCCCCTGCCCCCCTCCATCCACCCATACCCAGCGACTGCCCTCTCTCCCCTGCCCCCCTCCAGCTACTCATGCCCAGCGACTCCCTTCTCTCCCTGCCCCTCCTCCTCTCCTCCAGCCACCCATGTCCAGCGACTCCCTTCTCTCCCCTGCCCCTTCCTCCTCCAGCCACCCATATCCAGCGACTCCCTTCTCTCCCCTGCCCCCCCCTCCAGCCACCCATGTCCAGCGACTCCCTTCTCTCCCCTGTCACCCCTTCCTGAGTTGTTCAGTGACTTCTTTGGGACAGGCAGTCTTGCCTGCCCACTGCCGGTGCTCTCCCCCACTGCCGGATCGCTCTTCAAAATGGCCGCCGAGACTTACTTCAGCAGAAGTCTCAGCGGCCATTTTTAGAGCCGGCTCGCAAGTCGGAACAAAATTTAACAACCAGCTCACAAGCCGGCTCCAGCACACCACTGTCTACATCCCTCAGCAACATTTACACACCTGGAATGCTTTTCAAGTGATGGCGACACAGTACCTGAGGAGGTGTTGTAGTATAGATACAGCCTGTGGATCCTGCAAACATGCTGCATTAAAGTCATTTGATCCTCCGCTGTTACACATCTCTTCCAAGCTGCAACATAAAACCACCACAACTCAGCAAGCTTATCATATTGGGCATATTTTGACTACATTTTTTCCCGTGGACCACACTGTGCAAGTGTATCACATAAAAACCAGATCTAACAGAGTGGTCTAATTTCAGGGCCTCTCTCTTACATGCTTGGTGTACAGTGCTGTGTACATCTAGTAGCACTGTAGAAATGATATATCAGTAAAAGTGAGGCACAGAGAGGAAGGAAGACTTGAACAATGTTACTGGCTAAATCAAGATTCAGAATGAATATGAAAGCCCATGGATACTTTACAGAAAAGCTTGTATTTAATTATTTAATCTGCTACAACAGAGTAAAAAGGTGAATTTTTTTCCTACCAATAATGCCAGGGACAAGGGGTCATTGTACTAAGCTGAAGGAGTGGAGTACAGAGGAAATACTTTCTTAATGGAGTGAGTAGTAGATGCCTGGGATATCTCATGAATGTGAATGGTCAAAGCAAATATTGTGACAAAATGTAATGTTCTTGGGAGAGGTACAGATGACAATAGTTAAAAAAAAAAAAAAAAAAAGGCTGATGACTAAACAATGTGGGTGTTGGCTTAGATTTGGAAATCTTTATTCTCAGCTACCCGGAATAGTAGAGGGCCAAAAAGGAGAAAAGATACAGCCGACTTACAAAGCATGATGGTATAGCAGGAAGTTTATCAGAATTGGAAGGTTTTTTTTCTGGCCAATGATGAAGAGATCAGTTTGATCTGGTTAGCTCTGGAAGATTTTGTATTATCTAGGAGCTCTTTGAGGCCTTTTTCCTTCCAGGTTTGAGCTACATGATCTGCATACGGTGGGACTAGAATTGTCATACATATAACCTAACCAGGACATTTTCAGTTTGTGGAAATTTTGGGTATTTTGTATACTGCTCCTTCACAACCAGACTACTAGTATAGAAAAATTTTAATAAACTAGACTTTTGAAGGGAAGTCTTGCCTCACCAATCTGCTGCATTTCTTTGAAGGGGAAACAAACATGTGGCCAAAGGTGAGCCGGTTGGTATTGTGTATCTAGATTTTCAGAAGGCGTTTGATAAAGTCCCTCCTGAAAGACTACAGAGGAAATTAGAGGGACATGGGATCAGAGGTAGTGTCTTACTGTGGATTAAAAACTGGTTGAAAGATAGGAAACAGAGAGTAGGGTTAAAAGGTCAATATTCGCAATGGAGAAGGGTAGTTAGTGGAGTCCGTCAAGGATCTGTGCTGGCACCTCTGCTTTTTAACATATTCATAAATGACCTAGAGATGGGGGTGACTAGTGAGATAATCAAATTTGCTGATGACACAAAGTTATTCAAAGTCGTCAAATCGCAGGAAGATTGTGAAAAATTACAAGAGGACCGTACGAGACTGGGAGACTGGGCGTCTAAATGGCAGATGACGTTTAATGTGAATAAGTGCAAAGTGATGCGTATAGGAAAGAGGAACCCAAACTATAACTACGTCATGCAGGGTTCAGCGTTAGGAGTCACGGACCAAGAAAGGGATCTAGGTGTCATCGCTGATGATACGTTGAAACCTTCTGCTCAAAGTGCTGCAGCGGCTAGGGAAGCAAATAGAATGTTGGGTATTATTAGGAAATGAATGGAAAACAAAAATGAGGATATTATTCTGCCATTGTATCACTCCATGATGCGACCGCACCTCGAGTATTGTGTGCAATTCTGGTCGCCACACCTCAAAAAAGATATAGTGGAATTAGAAAAGGTGCAGAGAAGGGCAACAAAGATGATACAGGGGATGGGACGACTTCCCTATGAGGAAAGGCTGAAGAGGCCGGGGCTCTTGGAGAAAAGGCGACCGAGGGGAGATATGATAGAGGTCTATAAGATAATGAGTGGAATGGAACGTGTCGATGTGGAGCATCTGTTTACGCTTTCCAAAAATACTAGGACAAGGGGGCATGTGATGAAGCTGCAGTGTAGTAAATTTAAAACGAATCGGAGGAAATATTTCTTCACTCAACGCGTAGTTAGACTCTCAAACTCGTTGCCGGAAAAAGTGGTTAAGGCAGTTGACTTAGCGGACTTTAAAAAAGGGTTGGATGGCTTCCTGGAGGAAAAGGCCATAGAATGTTATTGAATGGACGAGGGAAAAATCCACTATTTCTGGGATGGGCGGGACAAATTGTTTGTTCTTTCAGCCGCTGTCGGAGACAGGGTGCTGGGCTCGATGGACCCTTGGTCTGTCCCAGCATGGCGATGCTTATGTACTTATGAAGGCACTGTACAGAGGAATAGAGTCAACATCAACAGAGGAAGATCCACTGGAAGGTACAGTCATCTAAGCGCTACATAAATGAAGGCCTTCACTCAGAATAAGCAAGAGCCTCTTTTCTGCCTTGTAATGATTATGGAGGTGGCCTTTCTGACTCACACAGACATTCTTCTGTAGTGCTTGCATTCAGCATGATTGTGTTCTGAGCCTAAAACAAATGAGATTCCTGGTATTGGGTGTTAAAGTTCTGGATTCTTCTATATCAAAAACCTGACTTCGCCTGCACCACATTCCAAAAGTATTTTCTAAATCAAAGAGAAATTGACTAGGACAAAGGAGACTACAGAAGAGAACAATTCTTCAAAACATAGGTCAGCTATGCTTGTGTCCATTCAGCAGAGCAGGGGAAAAAAAACCACTGATAAGACTGCTTAGTGCAGAAAGGGCCTCAATGCTCATCACAATAGTTTTGAGCTCTGCGAGAGCTATTCTATCCTAGTGCTATGCTGAGATGTCAACCACCTGAGTGCCCGATCAGTCCTGCAGGCTGACTAAGAATAATGGAATTAAGTTACCAATAATGCAGTGCCATACTTCAGGTTTCACAGTTTGCTCTTACCTGTGGAGTCTGGCATGTGTATACTGCAAGAACACTCCTGTGTCTCCTCGACTCTGAAGAGCCCGATCCCAGTCAAACCGGTAATCAGACAAAAGGGGACCCTTGAAATCCTGAAAAATAAAATGGTTATTTCATTACAACTTGAATCATGAAGCTCATCTCTCATGCAAGGTTTGACCTTACAAGCAACTCTCTTGCTGACGAATAAGCACTGGCTCCCCATCGCTTAAAGACTAAAATTTACTCTTGACATTCAAATTTCTTCATTCAAGATTACAAGTCCTACTCTCTAATATGCTAATTCCCTATATCCCTGAGAGGTCTCCGTCCCTAAAATAGCAAGCTTTTAGTATATTATCATTGTCGGGAGCTTAGCTGGAACACATGCACCAATCTGCCTTTTGCTACTTCCAGGCTGATTTTCGAAAGAGAAGGGCGCCCATCTTTCCACACAAATCTGGAGATGGGCGTCCTTCTCCCAGGGTCACCCAAATCGGCATAATCGAAAGCCGATTTTGGGCGTCCTCAACTGCTTTCCGTCGCGGGGACGACCAAAGTTCACGGGGTCGTGTCGGAAGCGTAGCGAAGGCGGGACTGGGGCATGCTTAACACATGGGCGTCCTCGGACGATAATGGAAAAAAGAAGGGCGTCCCTGATGAGCACTTGGGCGACTTTACTTGGTCCTTTTTTTGTTACGTCCAAACCTCGAAAAGGTGCCCAAACTGACCAGATGACCACCGGAGGGAATCGGGGATGACCTCCCCTTACTCCCCCCCCAGTGGTCACCAACCCCCTCCCACCCTAAAAAAAAACAACTTTTTAAATATTTTTTGCCAGCCTCAAATGTCATATCTAGCTCTATGACAGCAGTATGCAGGTCCCTGGAGTAGTTTTAGTGGGTCCAGTGCACTTCAGGCAGGCGGACTCAGGCCCATCCCCCCCCTACATGTTACACTTGTGGTGGTAAATGGGAGCCCTTCAAAACCCACCACAAACCCACTGTACCCACATGTAGATGCCCCCCTTCACCCCTTAGGGCTATGGTAGTGGTGTACAGTTGTGGGGAGTGGGTTTTGGGGGGCTCAGCATACAAGGTAAGGGAGCAATGCACCTGGGAGCAATTTCTGAAGTACACTGCAGTGCCCCCTAGGGTGCCCAGTTGGTGTCCTGGCATGTCAGGAGGACCAGTGCACTACGAATGCTGGCTCCTCCCACAACCAAATGGCTTGCATTTGGTCGTTTCTGAGATGGGCGTCCTCGGTTTCCATTATCGCCGAAAATTGGGGACGTCCATCTCTAAGGATGACCATCTCTAAGGTCGACCTAAATTTCCAGATTTGGGCGTCCCCGACCGTATTATCTAAACGAAAGATGAGGCCCATCTTGTTTCAATAATACGGGTTTCCCTGCCCCTTTTCTGGGACGTCCTCAGGAAAACTTGGGCGCCCCTTTCGATTGTGGATTCATCTTGAACTTTCCTTGCCAACATTCAAGAAGGTACTGAAGGCTTTTTATTTTCTCTCAGGCTTTCAACGAAGGATGGAGGATTTAGGACTGTAACAATGGCCCTCTGGTAGCCTCCTTTCTTTTGCTTTCATCTCTATCCTTTTTTTTTTATTTCTTTTGAATTGTTGTTATTATTACTTATTATGATGCTATAAAACTCTGATCTTTCCTATCATTTGAATTATAACTTCATGATTGCAAACTGCTCTGTTACCCTGCAAAGGACTGTATAGGGAATTCTCAATAAACAGACGTCTCTGAAATCAAAAAGACACACAGCTGCAGGTTCCTATGGTACAGGGAAGAGATGTGGGCAGTGGCGTTCCTGGCCTGGATGGCACCCGGGGCGGAGCACCGATGCCCCCCCCCCCCCCCCGCCGCTAAATTACACCTCGCCCCCTCCGGCGAAATGACCCCCCCCCCAGGTGCACGCCGCTGGGGGGGGGGGGGGTGTGCCGCAGCGCGCGCCCACTTCGAGTTCGCTAAACTTCGCTTCGCTGCAGCTCCCTCTGCCCCGGGACAGGAAGTAACCTGCTCCGGGGCAGAGGAAGCTGCAGTAAACGAGCGACCCCCCAGCGGCGTGCACCCGGGGCGGACTGCCCCCACTTGGTACGCCACTGGATGTGAGGCAATAGTTTATGGCAGATACACTACCTGAACGATGAGTGCTGCAAGGCCAACTTTCTCTGCTGTATCATGAGGATTTTCCAGTTCTTTGGTTGCTAGAAAATATGCAAACACAGACACAAAAGAAAAGTCCATATAATGCTTAGACTAGGTGAAATCTGTAGTGTCTGATCAGCAGCTGGTACAGTAAAGGAAAGCGTGGTTACCGGTAAATTCACACTAATAGCAGAAAAGATTGTGACATCTACTTATAGCAAATCATTATTCAATGGCTCTGGCAAGAGGGAGCACATGACATTAAAATTAAGTACACCAGTAATGTGTGATAGCGCTGAATGTAAGGACATGGACACTGCTAGCCTTCACAAGTTTGATTGGAAGGCAATATATGCTTGTGTTTAACTAAAAAAAAACTATTAAGATGTAGCAATAAAGAAAGGAATTAGAAAAGGTTCAGAGAAGAACAACAAAAATGATACAAGGAATGGGGCAAGTTCCCTATGAGGAAAAGTTAAGAACATAAGAACGTAAGAATAGCCATACTGGGTCAGACCAATGGTCCATCTACCCCAGTATCCCGTTTCCAACAGTGGCCAAGCAGGTCACCAAGTGTATGGCAGAAACCCAAATACTGGCAACATTCCATGCTATCAATCCCAGGGCAAGCAGTTGCTTCCTATGTCTGTCTCATTAGCAGACTACGGACTTTTCTTCCAGGAACTTGTCCAAACCTTTTTTAAACCCAGATATGCTAACTGCTGTTACCACATCCTCTGGCAAAGAGTTCCAGAGGTTAACTATTCACTGAGTGAAAAAAAATGTTTCCTCCTATTTGTTTTAAAAGTATGTCCATGTAACTTCCTTGAGTGTAGGGTCCAAATTCCAACTTAGACATTTATTTCGAAAATACCCCTTTGTGTAACTTTGTCAAATGGTGTTCATCTCTTCTGCATAAGGAGTACAGGAAGCATTTGAAATATATAATGCCACTTTGGGATGACAATCATATTATAGAGATGAATCCTACCTATCAAGGAGACCGGGTGCGTAGGCCGTATATGTTACTTAGTTTAAGTATCTTGCATTAAAGGCCTAAAATTAGACAAATATAAGGCTTTCAGATCTACTGAGATATGGACTCCCAAGTATTTCAGTGAATCCACAGTCCAAGTCAGTGGGAACTCACTTTCCCCACCTGTTTCTCATTTTACACTGCACTGGAGTGCCACTGACTGACAAATTAACTTGAAGCATGGCATCATATTTCAAACAAAACCAGGGCTTCAAGTAAGGCCTATTGAGGATTGAGTAGAAGAATGTCATTGACAAATGCCAGTGATTTAATCAATTTATGCTTCAAAGAGACCTCAGTGACTTCCCTGTTCCTTTTAAGAAATCTCAAAAGTGGTTCTAAAACACAACAGAAGAATAAAGGGCAGAGGGGACAACCCTGTCTGGTACCTCTTTGAATAAAGAAGGCCTGTGTCCTGACCCCATTAACCAAGACTGACACCCGTGGCAATGTATATAGGTACGTATAACGCCAATGTACCAGTCTCAAAGTCTAACAAATGACAAGGTCTGGAAGAGAAAAGATCAATCAGCTCTATAACATGCTTCCTCAGAGGTCTCCGTCCCTAAAATATCAAGCTTTTAGTATACTATCATTGTCGGGAGCTTAGCTGGAACACATGCACCAATCTGCCTTTTGCTACTTCCAGGCTGATTTTCGAAAGAGAAGGGCGCCCATCTTTCGACACAAATCGGGAGATGAGCGTCCTTCTCCCAGGGTCACCCAAATCGGCATAATCGAAAGCCGATTTTGGGCATCCTCAACTGCTTTCCGTCGCGGGGACGACCAAAGTTCACGGGGTCGTGTCGGAAGCGTAGCGAAGGCGGGACTGGGGCATGCTTAACACATGGGCGTCGTCGGACAATAATGGAAAAAAGAAGGGCGTCCCTGATGAGCACTTGGGCAACTTTACTTGGTCCATTTTTTGTTACGTCCAAACCTCGAAAAGGTGCCCGAACTGACCAGATGACCACCGGAGGGAATCGGGGATGACCTCCCCTTACTCCCCCCCCAGTGGTCACCAACCCCCTCCCACCCTTTATATCCAGGTGGGCATAGGTCCAGTAGTGCAGGGTCATCTTCGAGGAGTAGCCATGTTTCCGTTATAAGCAGTAATCCGAGTTGTTCTGTTTCTATCCAGTCTCTTAGTAGTGCTGACTTATTAACTCCTGATCTTGCATTTATATATCCTATGGGTATCTGGGCGTGTTGGGGGGGGGGGGGGGCGGGATTTTGTTGTTCTATCTGTGCTACAGGTTTACGTTTTTTCTGTCTCTCAGTTTCCCGTTCTGTAGGAATTTGCTGGGTGTTGCGGTCGAGCGTGGTCTTCAATTTTCATTCTGTGACTCCTGCCTCACAATCTCTCCTGCCTGCTATCGTCGTCCTAGTTAAGTCAGTCTTGTCGTGTCATGTGTTTTCTCCGGCTGAGGTCAGCTTTTATCACCGCTGTTGGGGAGCTGGTCATAATCAAGCTTTAGGTCCATTACTAGATTAATATCACCAGCTTACACCAAGGATTTATCCAACTGTGCCACAAAGGCGTGGACCAGACCCGTAAAGAAAGAATAATCGTAGGAATTTGGGGAATATTATCAGACGCGTGAACTTTGTGCCTATGTGATTTATTCACAGCAAAATGTATCTACGAGCAGGATCTTTGCATAATGAGGTCACAGAACACTGAAGACTTTCAAATCAACACCACAACCCTCCCCTTCTGTAAATCTGTATCCACCCAATCACCTTTGAAAGTCATGTTTCTTGACCTCAGGCTATGACTGTTTTATAGTATTTTAACATATTTAATTTTGGTATGCTTGATGGGAGAAGTGATACCTGACACATTCCAAGAAACAAGTCTACCTCAACACACTTTCTACCTGCCCTCCTTTCCCTGCTTCCCACCAGCACCCCCCTTCCCAACACTCTCAACAACTTCCCCTCAGCCCCCCTTTTCACAACACACCAACTTCCCCCCCCCCCCCCCACCCATACACAAAGCAACTGGCCATAAAAAGTAGAAACAGGCCACAAATTTCTGTGGGAAGCACAACACAATATCCAAACAGTCACTATTGTTTGAAAACAATTTATAGAAACATGCAATCAAATGCCCACTGCAACATCAGATCCACATCACACTTGTCAGATACAGGAGAGCTGCATGGCTCTAAAACACTGGAAAAATACCCTCTAATCCAATGCCAAATCCAGGGAAGAGTGAATCTCCCTCCAAAAGCCATCTTGGGAGTAATGGAGTGGAGGAGTTGCCCAATTGATAGTACAGCTCCTTGCAATTTTGGGCAAGTCATTTAACCGTCTATTGCCCCAAGTATAAAATAAGTAACGCAAATATCTTTAAATCACAGAGAAGACCCTCAGCTAAAACAGGGTAGCCTTTGGCAGGGCCGAAAAATAATGGGTTTTCTCTGTGATTTAAAGATATTTGCTTTACTTACATAGTTTTGTCAATTGCACAGCAGTGATTTTACCTTTACTCTCCAGATTGGTCAGACTCCTGAGGCAGGTGCTTGGGTGCCGAAACACAGCAGCTGTGTCGAGTCCTTTTTGGTTGATTGTAAATAAACTTTATCTACTTCCATTCCTTGCATCTTCCTTGTGGTTCTTGGAAATGCCATCTGTGCCCTACTCCTTGACTGATTTTACTATAATCGTAAGGTTTGCTGTTCCCTCACCTCTTGTGGGTGTTTCTTCTGGGGCTCCAGAGGCATTCCTGGCATGAACGCTTAGACTATTGCAACTTGCTTCTTACAGGTCTCCCACTTAGCTATCTCTCTCCTCTTCAATCTGTTCAAAATTCTGCTGCACGACTAATATTCCGCCAGGGTCGTTATGCTCATATTAGCCCTCTCCTCAAGTCACTTCACTGGCTTCCTATCCGTTTCCGCATACAGTTCAAACTCCTCTTATTGACCTATAAGTGCATTCACTCTGCAGCTCCTCAGTACCTCTCCACTCTCATCTCTCCCTACATTCCTCCCAGGGAACTCCGTTCACTGGGTAAATCTCTCTTATCTGCACCCTTCTCCTCCACTGCTAACTCCAGACTCCGTTCCTTTTATCTTGCTGCACCATATGCCTGGAATAAACTTCCTGAGCCGGTACGTCAAGCTCCATCTCTGACCGTCTTCAAATCTAAGCTAAAAGCCCACCTTTTTGATGCTGCTTTTAACTCCTAACCCTTATTCACTTGTTCAGAACGCTTATTTTCTCATCCTCACTTTAATATTCCCTTATCTCTTGTTTGTCCTGTTTGTCTGTCCTAATTAGATTGTAAGCTCTGTCGAGCAGGGACTGTCTCTTCATGTTCAAGTGTACAGCGCTGCATACGTCTAGTAGCGCTATAGAAATGATAAGTAGTAGTCTTTGGGATTCCGAAATCCTGCTATTATTTGGGATTCTGGAATCTTGCTACCCTTTGTCCTTATCCCTTATTTATCCTGTTTCTCTGTCCTAATTAGATTGTAAGCTCTGTCGAGCAGGGACTATCTTTTCATGTTCAAGTGTACAGCGCTGCGTACGTCTAGCAGCGCTATAGAAATGATAAGTACTAGTAGTAGTAGTACTTTGCTGGCTAGCATCAAATTTCAGTATTAGCCAACCAATCTAAGCCTTGCAAATAGCAGCACAAAATCTAGCCCTGTTTCTGGGGTTGGCTTCTTTAACCTAAGCAGCTAGATTAAGAGTATTTACAGCCAGAAACCATCACAACTGAAAATGTGCTTAAAATTATTGGTAAATTTTAGCTGGCAATCTTAGGAACACCTACACCATTTGAAAGTTAACCCCTTTGATTATGGTTCTCCAAAACATTAATAAAAGGCAAGTCTTACTCTCTGAAGAAGCCATATTTTGTAGCATCCTTGTGCGAGCTTCATCTAGTACATCCTCCAGGAAGAGCACATCTCCTCTTCGAGTCTTCATCCCCTGCACCAAGCCAAAGCGCACATGCTGGCAGCTACACACGAACGCAAAAGAATAGGAAAAAACACACGCAGACTATATTAGAGATCTTCCTGTGCAAGACTTCTAACCTTTTAGATCAGTTTCACTCCTAAGCCATTTCCTCTGCTACATCTATGCCAGGCCCCCTCTTTCTCTACCTTAGGAGAATGTATTGGTCCATTAGTCTCCACATATTCTATCACTTCCTACCTCTGGTCCCAAAATCCCCATCTCTCTTTCCTCCCACTTACGTTTGAATTTCTTGGTGGTAGAAATTTCTTGTTTATTATTAATTACATTTGTACCCCGCGCTTTCCCAGCAGGTTTTCCTAGCAGGTTCAATGCGGCTTCCATAGTAAATAGAATTGCAAAGTCTTGAAGGAGAATGTTACAAGTTGTAGTAAACATATTAGTAGTGGGGTTTTGAGGATATGTAAATTGAGCATGGAGAGGTAAACAACGATAGGATGAGCAAAAGGAGAAGAGATTGGGAGGGGTAAGGAGTAGGAACGGATTGAGGAATGAGCATAAGGAGATTGTGAGACATGGTCAAAGGTATAATAATCGTCATGGCAGGAATCATGTGGTTGGGCTTAAAAAGTTAAGTTGGGTCATTAGGGTAAGCGTTCTTGAAGAGATGGGTCTTCAACATTTTTCTGAATGGTAGATGGTCGTTGATTGTTCGGATGGATCTTGGCAGTTCACTGTAGCTGTATAATACAGTTGTTTATCTGTAACACCTGTTCTCTGAAGACAGCAGTGCACCAATCACACAAAAGACACGCAATCTGAATGGGATGAAATTCCAGAGCTTTCTGGAAAAGGGAGTCTTTTCTGCTCACTTTGGCTCCACTGCTTCTCTCAGCTGCAGTGTATGTGATTGGTAAATGGTTATCTTCAGAGAATATCTGTTACAAACAACTGATTTTTTTTAAAGACAAGCAGATTACACAAATGGGGGTGGGGGGGTGGGGGCGAGAACATCACTTAAAAAAAAAAAGAACTACTAAAATTCATAAAATGAGCTCTAGGAAAAGGGGGTTCAGTTTTCCAAAAAAAAGGTCATGGAGGATGGGCAGTCTAAACCTTATACATCCATGAGAAGTGATAGTGTCTAAGGATCTCAAGGTTCTTGGATTTTAGAAGAAACTTTGCTACATAAGTACATAAGTGTTTCCATACTGGGACAGACCAAAGGTCCATCAAGCCCAGTATCCTGTTTCCAACAGTGGCCAATCCAGGTCACAAGTGCCTGGCAAGATCCCAAAACAGTACATTTTATGCTGCTTATCTTAGAAATAAGCAGTGAATTTTCCCAAGTATATTTTAATAATGGCTTACGGACTTTTCATTTAGGGAGATATCCTTTTTTAACACCCCGCTAAGCTAACTGCTTTTACCACATTCTCTGGCAATGAAGTCCAGAGCTTAATTACACATTGAGTGAAGAAATATTTTCTCCAATTTTTTTTTTATTTACTGCTTTGTAGCTTTATTGCATGCCCGCTAGTCCTATTTTTGAAAAGAGTAAACAAGTGATTCACGTCTACCCGTTCCGCTCCACTCATTATTTTATAGACCTCTATCATATCTCCCCCTCAGCAGTCTTTTCTCCAAGCTGAAGAGCCCTACCTGTTTCAGCCTTTCCTCATAGGGAAGTCGTCCCATCCCCTTTATCATTTTTGTCACCCTTCTCTGTACCTTTTCTAATTCCACTATAATCAAGGCGCTGTCACACCATGGAGTGATAAAAAAGCATTACAACATCCTTGTTTTAATTTTCCATTCCTTTCCTAATAATACCTAAAATTCTATTTGATTTCTTTGCCGCTACAGCACACTGCGCAGAGGGTTTCAACATATTGTCAACGATGACTCCAAGATCCTTTTCCTGGTCGGTGACTCAATGCGGAACCTTGCATCGCATTGCTATAGTTCGGGTTCCTCTTTCCCACATGCATCACTTTGCACTTGTTCACATTAAACGACATCTGCTATTAGAGGGATTAGATAATATGCATACAAGAGGCCCTCTAGATAATCTAGGGAGAAAGCATCAAACTAGTTTGCTGTGTGTCCCTATCCTCAAACAGAACGGAAGAGTCTTCTTGTTCTGGGAAGATTCATACAGACCTACTGTGGGTATTATTTATTCCCGCATCAAGAGTATCTTTTTGCTGGATCTCTAACCAGTGATCTGCAGGGCTTCAAGCCAGGACATTCTCTATGAGAAGGCCAGAACTTTGGAACAGTCTGCCCCAGAACTGAGGCAGGAAGAAAATGTGAGCTTCTCCAAAAAGCTAGAAACAAGTCTATTTGAGAGGATATAGAATGCTGGTGACTGGAGTAGGAGGGTGCTAAATATTGAGAGGTAGGGAAAGTGGTGGATGTCTTATTATTTGTGGGAATGAGATTTTTTGTTTTTGTGGGGGTTTTTTTTTTTTTTTTTAACATTTTTAGTACAAAACTGTGTTTTTTCTATAACTTATGTAAACTGCGCTGGGCAATACTTGTGTAATATGAGCGTGGTATAAAAGAAATAAATGAAGTGTAGCACTCGACTCAGTTTGTCCACTAGGATGTTGTCCTTTCTTACCAACTTTGCGGCTTAGAGGGTCATCCTGTGTGATATCGGCTACTTTCACATTTAGAAAGTCTCAAAAAGCATGGAGGAACAGATTGTGTGTAGAATATGGCTACATCATTGCTTGTCTGGACTAGGATGATTTTGCCAGACAACTGATCTATGAAAACCTTTAGAAAGTTCTAGATTGCCTCTAACTCTAGGAAGTTTTTTTCTGAGCAGATCACAGACCCTAGGTGTAGAATCCCTCTACAGGTGGTTCCCAGGCCAGTTAGAATGCATCTGTAGTAAGGACAAATTTTAAGTTTGAAGAATTTGGAACGAGATACTTCAGATTTCATTGGATCAATTCCCCCCACCAAGCCTCTTCCTAGAAAAATAAAAAGCAGTGTTAAGGCATAGAGCTGCTATATATGTTGAGACAGCAGCTCTATGTTTCTATGCCCTTTTTCTTTCGCCAGGAAGCGGGGGATGGCAGGTGGTTATGGAAGCTGCTGGACTGGGGAGGGAAGGAGGGAGTGGGCCCTGTGCGCAGGATCACTTTTACTTGTGTGCCCCGTGTTAAGTTGAACCAGGGGCAGCTCCCCTTTTGCCCACTGGTAAAAACTGCACTGTGTGAACCACACTGGCTTAAGAAAAGCATTGGCAATCACACCCTACAGCCCTCATTATGAAGAACACAGATGTGAACTGTCTTCTGATTAGCAGGCCTGGAAAGCTGCTGATTGGCCAGTAATTCATTGGTTATTATGATTACCTGTCTCCAACAGTCTGGAGGAGTAGCCCAGTGGTTAGTGCAGTGGACTTTGATCCTGGGGAACTGAGTTCGATCCCCACTGCAGCTCCTTGTGACTCTGGGAAAGTCACTTAATCTTCCATTGCCCCTGGTACAAAATAAGTACCTGAATATATGTAAACCGCTTTGAATGTAGTTGCAAAACAAAACTCAGAAAGGCGGTATATCAAGTCCCATTTCCCTTTCCCTTACCCTCCCAAAAAAACAGAGCTTGCAAAGCGGCTGTGTGCTCGTCTTGAAAGCACATCAGGATCCACTTGTAACCCTCTCAATGATTTAAACACACCATTTGGGGTTGCAGCACACAGTTTTGGAACCACTGCTTCAGCCAGTATGGTTTTCAGGGAAAACCACAATAAATATACATGAGACAGATTTCCATCCACTGGAGGCAGTGCATACAAATTATCTAATGCACCAGATATTTACACACAACAGAAATCTTACACACACTCATTGTTCCTATCATGGATGTGCAGGTGACCTAGTGTGAGGAGAAATGGACTGAACCAGAGAAGCCAGGATTCATATCCCACTTCTCTCATTTGATACTCCCTATCACACTCAGCTGATCACTATATTTCATTAAGGCAAACAAACACAGCGGGGGTGAAACGAAGGATGATGCACAGCAAAAACACCCAACGCACTCAGAAAGTTCACATCAGAAGCGATACTGTGCCACAGCGCTCCAGCGTTTGCTTTACGTTTTAT
This sequence comes from Microcaecilia unicolor, assembly GCF_901765095.1. Taxonomy (NCBI): domain Eukaryota; kingdom Metazoa; phylum Chordata; class Amphibia; order Gymnophiona; family Siphonopidae; genus Microcaecilia; species Microcaecilia unicolor. The sequence goes on along the minus strand of NW_021963040.1, from coordinate 186,828 downwards.
AGGCTTTTTACCTTTCATTCTGAATGGAGTGCTGTTTAGCTACAATATTACAACATACAGGGACTCCTGAAGCAGGCCTCTGAGGCCAAAACATGATTTCGGGTCAAGTCCATTCTATTGTGAATAAAGCTTCTGATGTGAACTTTCTGAGTACATTGGATGTTTTTGGTCCGCATCATCCTTCGTGTCACCCCTGTTGTGTTTGTTTGCCTGAGTTTACCTGTACGGAGGACTCTTGTTCCACTATATTTTATTGCCACAGGTGCCCGCTTAGACTGGAAGCTCTTTGGGGATGGGACCTATCATATGTGAGCTGTTCTCCTTATTGTACAGCACTGTACATGTTCTGTAACACTATACAAACAAGCACTTATACCAAACTGATTACGGGAAAGGGGATGGAATTTGATATACTGCCTTTCTGTGGTTACAGATCAAAGCAGTTTACATATTATATACCGGTGCTTATTTTTTGTACCTGAAGCAATGAAGAGTTACGTAACTTGCCCAGAGTCACAAGGGGCTGCAGAGGGAACTGAACCAAGTTTCCCTGGTTCTCAGGCCAATGCACTAACTATTGGCTATTTCTCCACAGTATGCCTCTAGAATTGGTTTGGGAAACATTAATATAATCAGCAGTTCTCTTTAACCTGGCCTCTAAGCCACGATGTTTCATAAAAAGATAAGTTACGACTTGAAGTTTGTGCTCAAACCCCAAATTGCTCAGGCAAGGGAAATGAAAAGTGTGGCAGAGGAGCGACTTACCTAAACATTTATAGAGTCCAAGGACCGGTGCCTGCTTGCTTCAAAGCCAGGCCAAATGCACCAGTTGACATGCTGAAGTAACATGACTTATCTGTAGCACTTCACTTTCCTTTCAGACCCACTGAAAGCAAGCAAAAGGAGAGCGGATTGCTCCCACCTGGTGCCTATTTCCCTGCCTGCTCCCAAGCCAGGCCAAATCAAACATATAAACGGCGAGTGACCGTACTCACTCGCAAATGCGCAGTAGAGACTTCCCTGTCTGTCCCGCCCCCGCGTCAATACGTGATGACGGGAGGGGCGGGACAGAGAGGGAAACTGTGCTGCCGAGGTTGCTACCCCTCCCCCCTCCACTCTGAGTCGCCGCTGCTGCCGCCACCCCTCCACCCGGCCCGGGCCCTCTCTTCCCTTCTGAACTTACACATCCATTCGCCGAACGCAGCAACGCACATCAGCTGAGCTGCCCCTTCCTTCTCTGCCTGTGTCCCGCCCTTGCTGACGTTACGTCACAGGAGGGCGGGGCCACAGGCATAGAAGGAAGGGCCCAAGGCAGCTCAGCTGATGTGCCTTGCTGTGTTCGGCAAATGGATGTGTAAGTTCAGAAGCGAAGAGAGGGCCCGGGCCGGGTGGAGGGGTGGCAGCGGCGGCGACTCCGAGGGGGGGGGGAGCGGTGGCAACCTCGCGGGGGGGGGGGAAGGAAAACTGCAATACCAGCCCGTTTTTACGGGCTCAACAGCTAGTACACCAGGTGACACACAGAACTGCCATGACTTATCTTTTTTCTTTTCCCCACCAGACATCCTGAAAGCAAGTTGAGGGGAGAAGGGGGAATCTGTCTTCAGATGCTCAATCAAGTCCAAATCTGACATAGTACCACAGAAGATCAAGAGGCAAACTGTGCTGAAATGAAAGCCCTTTTTTTCTGTAAAATTCACTGCCTTTCCCTTTGTTTCCAACTATAGAGGGAAAACACTGTCATTAATTGAAAAATCACCAGGGGCCATCCAATCCTGGGCCCACTGGGTTCAGAATTCAGATTCCAACTGAGTTGGTTGCCAAAGGGGGAGACAAGTCAGCCCCAAGGAACTGTTGCCCAGAACATGCGAGACTTATCACCTTCCCAGTAGCAGCCTACTTGTAACTATTGCACCAAGCCAGAGAAATACTAAGGAGCTGAAGCAGGGTTGCCAGGTGGAAAATATTTTTCCAGCCTAAAGGAGCCCAAAATCCAGCCCAAAACCCGCCCAAACTCAAACCCCGCCCCTGACACCCCCGCCCCCGCGTCATCACCCCCGCCCCGGCCGTCATCAACCCCGCCCCCGCCGTCATCGGCCCCGCCTTCCCTGTCACTAACCCCGCCTTCCCCGTCACTAACCCCGCCTCCCACATCACTAACCCCGCCTCCCACGTCACTAACCCCGCCCAAAAACGTCACTAACCCCGCCCACCGCGGCCGAAAAAGCCACCTAAAAAAACCGCCCGAAGCACAAAAACCAGCCCAAAAAACCGCAACCCGCCGCGGGCAAAAATTTCCCGCGGCGGGTCGCGGAAAACCGCCCACCTGGCAACACTGAGCTGAAGGCAGAACCAGCTCCCTTATAAGGAGAGTAAAGTCAGTTCTGAGCTTTTTTTCCTCTGGCTCCATCTTCTGGCAGGAAGACATAACCCACTCATCTGGACTGGTCTGGCATAGATAAGGAAATGTACATTAGAACATGCTAGTAAATCTAACCTAGAGTAACTTTAGGCGATTCAGATTTGCTGCCCTGTTTCAATTTAACCAAAAGCAGTGTGCAAAATAAATGAACCATTTTACTCAACACAGCATAGAAACATTAATACACAGAATATGAGCGTCATCCCTGCACTGATCCCAGACTGTCTTGAGTTGTAGCCAACAGTCAAAGAAAATACAGGCTGGAATAGTTGCTCCAGGGGGACCAGTGATAAAGATGCCAGTAAACTCCAGTATTGCAAACAGGATAAAATTTAATGTACACATCACTCCAACGCGGCCATGTTTCGGCATCAGGGGTGATAAATCTTACTGGACAAGAACACAATACAGTCTTGACAAATCTTCTGATCTCAGGTAGCACTGCACAAATTCAACAGGTACACTGGCCCTCCTGGAGTCACTCCAGGAGGTATTTCCTTTAACTGCCTCTTCAACACCTTGCAGCCAAAGCACAAGGATGGTCTACTGCTCATTCATGTACGTTCAAGGTGTTTTTAACAGTGATAGGCGGCTTAAGACAATCCTACTGATTCCAGCAGAAGGGTCTACAGCCGGCCAGTGTCATTATTCTTCCCACGCTTTCTGTCACTGCAGCGTGGGGTTCAACATTCTCTTAAAATTATTCCTTAAAAGCCTTTAGAGCGTCAAATACAAGTTCTAGCTCCTTTATAGAATTATTCTTTTAAACGTATATTCATTCTCAGAATTAAGGTAAATAAAAGAAATGCTCATACGTACTCATCTGCCCATTTATAGCCCAAGGCTCTCAGAATTTGAAACAAGTGCTTGAAATGGTTTTCTTGGCTTTTATCCGTCTTGTGGAAAAGGGAGGAGAAAAAAGTCCACATTAAAAGATTAGACTAAAGTCTTTGGGTCTCATTCAGTGTGGGTTTGCACTGTCTAAGATGGACAAATGTGGCTGTTGCTTAACATGTTAAATAGCGTTAGATTTGAAATAATTTTTACATCCAATATATTATGACTCATGTGATATACATAGTTAGATGTCTTTGCAGTAAATTATATACTGTGAAAACAGTTTGCTTTTTAAGACTAGAATTTCAGATCATCATAGTGCAATTAAAAATTGTTTAAAGAAGCCTTACTCAAATCTCTGAAGACATATCTCTTCAGCAAGGCATACAATGAGAACTAATAGCCACACCAATTCACCCGACAACCCACTCAGTCAAGATAGATCACCTAATATAACTACCTTAATCAATCCTTTCCTTCCTCTTTCTACCCTTATTTAACCTCTGCACAATATTAAATGTAACTGTCACCCTGCAATGACAATGTTAACAAAACTATGTAATATAACAAAAGAGAGGGAACAAAGTACAAACTAAAGTCCAAACAAAAAAAACAGCACCACGGGCCTTTAAAAATGGAACACAGTTCTTTAATGAATGAGCCTTGACAAAAAGACCCGACACGGGCCGTGTTTCGGTGACTAGCACCTGCGTCAGGGGTCACAGTGATGACGTGGAAAACTTGGGGAATAACTCGAATATATTCCTCTACAATATATTATTCCTTACCCCACGTCTCATGTAGTAAAAGCTACAAAGCACCAAGGCACTTTCACTTTCTGTATCAAAATGGATACCCGTGTCGGGTCTTTTTGTCAAGGCTCATTCATTAAAGAACTGTGTTCCATTTTTAAAGGCCCGTGGTGCTGTTTTTTTTGTTTGAACAAAACTATGTAAGCCACATTGAGCCTGCAAATAGGTGGGATAATGTGGGATACAAATGCAATAAATAAAATAAAAATACATTTACAAAGGGAACAGAAAAGCAATGTTGCTCACCTTTAACAGGTGTTCTTTCAGCAGGATTGACAAGGCAAACAAGTGGGTGATGTCATTCAATGATGCTAGAAATGAACTAGAACTCAGGGCCAGATGCACTAAACAATCGTTAGAGCCCTTCCCTTACCGATTCCCTTAGCGAATCGGTAAGGAACGGGCATGCATTAAGGAAAGGGAATGCAAATGAGCTGCTCGTTGTAGCTCACTTGCATTCTCTATTCCATCGTTAAACAGTTGGCCAATCGGGCGGTCAAGCATGCGCAGAGCAGCCAAGCGTTACGCTGGCTGCTCTGCGCATGCCAAATACGCCTCCCTGTGCCGCCCGAAGATGCCGCGCTGCTCACCCCCTCTGATGCGGCTCGATCCAGAGGACAGTGCAGTTGAGGACGCCCATCCAAAAAAATCCCCCCCCCCCCGCAATAATAAAAACGTCTTTTTTGGCAGTGCTTCACTCAGCTGAGAGACCTGAAAGTCTCTGAGCCAATCACAGGCTCAGGGACTTCCAGGTCTCACAGCTGAGTGAAGCACTGCCAAAAAAGACATTTTTATTATTGCGAGGGGGGGGGGGGAATGACGGCCAAAATGGACGTTTTTTTTGGATGGGCATCCTCAATTGCACTATCCTCTGGATCGAGCCGCATCGGAGGGGGTGAGCAGCGCGGCGTCTTGGGGGGGGGGGGGGGGGGGGAATGACGGCCAAAATAGACTTTTGTTTTTTGAATGGGAGTCCTCAACTGCACTGTCAAGCCGCATCATTTTTAGCTGAGCTAGACGCAGTCTTTTTTAAAGCGCAGTGCTATTTTTTTTTTTTGTTACTTTTGTAGCAGTTTTTCATCCTGTGCCGCCCCAATGAGAGGTACAGACCTCTCGTTAGATTTTCCAGCGTTAAGGCGATCGGAAAAGGTTAGTGCATCTCATTACAACAGGGTTTCTACACAATTTGCTCATCTGCATTCCGTTTTCGTTAGCTGCTACTGTCGTCAGAAAAAAAGTCTTTAGTGCATGCCAGGGTTTACTACTTGCTCGTTAAGTTTAGTGCATCTGGCCCTCAGTGTAAACTTCTGAGCATGTGCAACGGCATGGGGGAGAGGTCGCTGGAGGGGAGGGCAGGGGAGGAGAATTGCTGAACGTGGGTGGATGGATGGAGGGGAGGGCAGGAAATCACGGAGAGGAGGGCTGTGGGGGAGCTGAGGGAGGGCAGGGAGAATCGCTGGACATGGATGGGAGGGGAGGGCATGGGGAGAGAAGAGATCACTGGAGAGGAGGGGAGGGCAGGGGAGAGAGGAGAATTGCTGGTGGATGGATGGAGGGGGCAGGGGAGAGAGGAAATTTGCTGGATATGGATGGGTGGAGGAGAGGGCAGAGGAGAGGAGAACTGCTGGACATGGATGAATGAATGGGGGCAGGAGAGAGGAAATTTGAAGGATATGGGTGGATGGAGGAGACGGCAGGAGAGAATGGAGAGTTCCTGGACATAGATGGAGAATTGCTGGATATGGATGGATGAATGGGGGCAGGGGAGAGAGGAAATTTCTTTGATATGGGTGGATGGAGGAGAGTGCAGGGGAGAAGGTAAAATTATGTATAATCATACCTGATAATTTTCTTTCCATTAATCATAGCTGATCAATCCATAGACTGGTGGGTTGTGTCCATCTACCAGCAGGTGGAGATAGAGAGCAAACTTTTGCCTCCCTATATGTGGTCATGTGCTGCCGGAAACTCCTCAGTATGTCGATATCAAAGCTCCATCCGCAGGACTCAGCACTTAGAGAATTACACCCACGAAGGGACACTCTGCCCAGCTCACCACCGCCGAAACGGGGGAGGGGAATTAACCCAGCTCATCCCCACACAAGTGGGGGAGGGGAATCCGTCCAGCTCATCCCCGCGGAGCGGGGGAGGGACACCACACCCGCCGATGCGGGGGGATCTGGCTTATCCTGCAACCGCAACCGCGGGAGGAGCTGACTGACCCTAACACCGCCGAAGCGGGAGGGGTACAAAGCTGCCCTACAGCCGCACGAAGCGGGAGGGAGTGCCGGCAGAATTTATGTCTCAATCCAGCCCCGTAAAACGGAGGGGAGAGGAATGCAGCAGCTCACTGTAACAAACTCGTCTCAACTCTTGAAGAATCCAAGTGAAAGAACTTGAACACGAAGTCTTTCTGAAATAACTGAAGACTAAACTTGAACCTGAAATGCAACCAGAATAAAAACAGAACAGATATCTGGGAGGGGCTATGGATTGATCAGCTATGATTAATGGAAAGAAAATTATCAGGTATGATTATACATAATTTTACCTTCCATATCATCAAGCTGATCAATCCATAGACTGGTGGGATGTACCGAAGCAGTACTCACCCAGGGCGGGACATTGAAATCCCTGACCTCAACACTGAAGCTCCAAACCGGGCCTCCGCCCGTGCAGCCACAGTCAAACGGTAATGCTTGGAGAATGTATGAGCCGAAGCCCAAGTTGCCGCCTTGCATATCTCTTCCAAGGAGACGGATCCGGCCTCTGCCATTGAGGCCGCCTGAGCTCTCGTGGAGTGAGCCTTCAGCTGGATAGGCGGCACCTTCCCCGCGGCCACATAAGCCGCTGCAATGGCTTCCTTGACCCATCTTGCCACTGTAGGCTTAGCAGCCTGCAGACCCTTACGAGGACCTGCAAACAGGACAAACAGATGATCCGATTTCCGGAAATCAATGGTCACTTCCAAGTATCTGAAGATGACTCGTCTCACATCCAGATATTCAAGAGCAGAGTACTCCTCTGGGTAGTCCTCCCTACGAAAGGAAGGGAGACAGAGCTGCTGATTCACATGGAAGCGAGAAACAATCTTGGGCAGGAAGGAAGGCACTGTGCGAATAGTCACTCCTGCCTCAGTGAACTGCAGAAAAGGCTCTCGACATGAGAGCGCCTGGAGCTCGGAAACTCTTCTGGCTGAAGTGATAGCCACCAAAAAGACTGCTTTCAACGTCAGGTCTTCAGAGATGCCCTCGACAAGGGTTCAAAAGGCGGCTTCTGCAATGCTCTTAGCACCAGGTTGAGATTCCACGCAGGCACCACTGAGTGCAGAGGAGGGCGCAGGTGATTAACTCCCTTGAGAAAGCGCACCACATCTGGCTGCGAAGCCAGGGAAGCACCCTTCAGGCGGCCCCTGAAGCAAGCCAGAGCCGCTACCTGGACTTTAAGGGAACTGAGCGACAGGCCTTTCTCCAGACCTTCTTGCAGGAACGCCAACACTGAAGAAATTGGAGCAGTGAAGGGAGAAAGTGAGCCTGCTTCACACCATGCTGCAAAGATACGCCAAACCCTGGCGTAAGCAGTAGAAGTAGAGCGCTTCCTCGCTCTCAGCCTAGTGGCGATGACCTTGTCTGAGAAGCCCTTCTTCCTCAGACGCTGCCGCTCAATAGCCAGGCCGTAAGACCAAAGGGAGAGGGATCCTCCATCACCACGGGACCCTGATGTAACAGGCCCTGCTCCACTGACAGCCGCAGAGGATCGTCGACTGAGAGCCTGATCAAGTCCGCATACCAGGGACGTCTGGGCCAATCCGGACCCACCAGGATTACCCTGCCGGGATGCTTTGCCACCCGGTCTAGCACCCTGCCCAACATGGGCCAGGGCGGGAACACATAGAGGAGCTCTTGTGTCGGCCACTGTTGGAGAAGAGCATCTACTCCCAGGGATCGAGGGTCCCGTCCTCTGCTGAAAAAGCGCGGCACTTGGCAATTGGCCGATGACGCCATCAGATCTAGGCTCGGCTGGCCCCAGCGCTTCGTGATGTCCAAGAACGCCTGAGCAGATAGTTGCCACTCTCCGGGCTCCAAGGTATGGCGACTGAGAAAGTCCGCCTTGACATTCATGACTCCGGCAATGTGGGCCGCTGAAAGCTGCTCCAGGTTCGCTTCCGCCCACTGGCAAAGACTCATAGCCTCCTTGGCTAGAGGGGCGCTCTTGGTACCTCCCTGGCGGTTGATATAGGCCACAGCCGTGGCATTGTCCGACAGGACCCGTACAGGCTACAACACCAGTACCGGGATGAACTCCAATAACACCAACCGAATGGCTCTGAGTTCCAGGAGGTTGATAGACCACTTGCCTCTGCAGGAGACTAGAGCCCCTGCGCTGTCCTTCCCAAGCAGTGGGCTCCCCAGCCCATCAAAGAGGCGTCTGTCGTGACGACAATCCACTCCGGGGTCACCAGAGGCAATCCTGCAGACAACTTGTCTGTCTGCGTCCACCAGCTCAGCGCCTTGCGCACTGCTGGGTCCACGGGAAGGCGCACAGCATAATCCTCCGACATCGGAGTCCAGCGCAGCAGCAGAGCTGTAGTGGTCTCATATGAGCCCTGGCCCAGGGCACTACTTCCATCGTGGCCGTCATAGAGCCCAACCGCTGCACGTAGTCCCAAGCCCGAAGAGGAGAGGCTACTAGGAACTAGTCCACCTGAGCCTGAAGCTTGACAATCCGATTGTCTGGCAGGAACACTCTGCCCACTTGGGTGTCGAATCGAACTCCCAGATACTCCAGGGACTGAGTCGGGCGCAGCTGGCTCTTCTTCCAGTTGATGATCCATCCCAGGGAGCTCACAAGAGCAACTACCCGGTCCATAGCTTTGCCGCACTCTGCATAAGAGGGGGCTCAGATCAACCAGTCGTCCAGATAAGGATGGACTTGTACTCCTTCCTTTAGCAGGAAGGCCGCTATGACCCCCATTACTTTGGAAAAGGTCCGCGGAGCAGTAGCCAACCCGAAAGGGAGGGCTCTGAACTGGAAGTGTCGTCTCAGGACTGTAAAACGCAGAAAGCGTTGGAGAGGAGGCCAGATGGGAATATGCAGGTACGCTTCCTTGATGTCCAAGGAAGCCAAGAACTCTCCTGCCTTCACTGCCGCTATAACAGAGCGGAGAGTCTCCATGCGAAAGTGCCTCACTTTCCAGGCCCGATTGACCCCTTTGAGGTCGAGGATAGGCCGGACAGAACCTCCTTTCTTTGGAACCACAAAGTAAATGGAGTAACGTCCCTTGCCAATCTGATTTTTTTGGCACCGGAACGACCGCACCCAGGCGGATCAGGTTGTCCAAGGTCTGCTGCACTGCCACAGCTTGACCGGAGACTTGCAGGGAGAGAGTACAAACCCGTCTCTTAAGGGTTGGCAGAACTCTAGCTTGTAGCCGTCTCTGATGACTTCCAGCACCCACGCGTCTGAAGTTATAGTGGTCCACTCGCCCAGAAACGAGGACAGCCGTCCTCCAATCTGCACTGGGGCGTGGACCAAGGCCCCGTCATTGGGTACGAGACCCTGGGGGAGGACCGGAGGGAGCACCTCCGGGACGGCGGTCTCTGTGAAAGGAATGCTGCTTGGGGGAGAAATTCCTCTTGAAGGAAGAGGGGGCAGAGGAACCCAACTTGCCCGGGCGGTACCGACGGGCTTCCAGCAACCGTCCTCTGGAGGTACCGGGACGAGTACTAGCCCGAGCCCTGACCTCTGGTAATTTCTTGCCCTTAGACGTGCCGAGATCGGTCACGATTTTGTCCAGCTCGACCCCAAAGAGCAGCTTGCCTTTAAAAGGCAATCTAGCCAGGCGGGATTTAGAGGCGTGGTCAGCAGACCAATGTTTCAGCCAAAGCCACCGCCGCGCAGAGACTGTCTGAGCCATGCCTTTAGCTGAGGCTCTCAAGACATCATACAGCAAGTCTGCCAAATAGGCTAAGCCCGATTCCAGGGCCGGCCAATCAGCCCTCAAGGAAAGATCCGAGGGGGAAGCCCGCTGCACCATAGTCAGGCACGCCCTGGCCACATAGGAGCCGCAAACTGAGGCCTGCAAACTTAAAGCAGCTGCCTCAAAGGACGACCTTAAGGCCGCCTCCAATCTTCTGTCTTGGGCGTCCTTTAGGGCCGCGCCACCTTCCACCGGCAACGCCGTTTTCTTAGTCACCGCAGTGATTAAAGAATCCACGGTAGGCCACAGATAGGCCTCACGTTCACTCACAGCCAAAGGATAGAGGTGGGACATAGCCCTAGCCACTTTAAGGCTCGTTTCCGGGACATCCCATTGAGCCGCAATTAAGGTGTGCATGGCATCATGCACGTGGAAGGATCTAGGCGGGCGCTTCGTCCCCAGCATAATGGCAGAGCCAACAGGGGCTGAGTGAGAGACGTCCTCCGGAGAGGAAATCTTCAAAGTGTCCATGGCCTGTAAAAACAGGTTAGGCAAATCCTCTGGGCTAAAAAGCCGCGCTGCAGAGGGGTCATCCGCTCCATCCGAGCGGGGATCTATCTCCTCCAAGGAATCCGCAAAGGACCGTTGGGAGACCTCAGACACGCTGCCCTCATCTACATCGGAGGAGACAAAGTCCTCCAAGGCCTGGAAATCAACCCGAGGGCGTTTACCTCTGGGAACCTCAACCTCTTTATCAGAAGAGGGAGCAGGGGCAGCGTTTTGCATGAGGAAAGCCTGATGCAGCAGCAAAACAAACTCGGGGGAGAAACCCCCCAGACTGTGCACTTCCGCAGCCTGGGCAACAGCCCTAGACGCACTCTCAACCGGCGCTCGCAATAGCGGGGGAGAGACATGCTGCGCATCCAAAATGGCGTCCGGCGCGAAACTCCGCGAAGGAGCCGTGCGGGAAGAACGGCGCTTAACTTTAGCCGCTTGTGCCGTCGCCCAAATTAAGGGCGTTCATGGCATTAATGTCTCCAACCTCAAGGGCGGCCCACGAAGAAGCCGTCCGAGCCGCGTGGCCGGCCAAGATGGCGGAGGCGAGGAGCGGGGGATGGGCGTTTATGGCGGGAAAAAACCGCCACGCCGGAGGAACGACCGGGACATACATCGGTCACTAAACTGTCACCCATCAAGGGCGAATCAGGTTGTAAAACCCCCGCATCCCCTCTAGAAGCGCTCCAGCGATCCGGGGAGCGACCCTTTGCGCCCTCGCCCTCCGACGCCATATGCCACGAGGAGAAGAATCGGGGAACCCCCTGCCCGCTATAAAAAGGTAAAATTACCTGCTTGCCGCTCCGAGCTGTAACGAACTGGTGTCCCAGTGAGTAGCTGCAATGAACGTTTAAAGAAACGTCGAATTAAACGCCTTTAAAGACGTTTAAAATTTTTTTTTTTTTTTTTTTTTTTAAACGGAGCCAGCGGGAGGGGGGAGAAAAGGAGGGACCTGGCACCACCAGGTTTGCACTTGCTCAAAAGAGCCCTCAACCCCAGGCCTCAACAAAACCTAAGGATTAGGCTTGGAGGCCTAGCCAGAGCTGCTGCTGTGTGTGACCACCACCTGCTGAGATAGAGAACATACAGAGGAGTTTCCGGCAGCACATGACCACATATAGGGAGGCAAAAGTTTGCTCTCTATCTCCACCTGCTGGTAGATGGACACAACCCACCAGTCTATGGATTGATCAGCTTGATGATATGGAATGGAGAGTTCTTGGACATGGATGGATGGATGGAGGGGAGGAAAGTCAGGAAGGAAATGCACATGGATGGAAGAGAGAAGAGAGGAGAAATGTTGGACAAGGATGGAGGGAAGGAAAGACAAAGGAAGGAGATGCACATGGAGAGAGGGCAGATCCTAGATCGAAGGGGCAGGGAGAGAGGGCAGACTTTGGATGGAGGGAACAGGAGAGAGAGGGCAGACACTGGATGGCAGGGAGAGAGAGAGAAGGCAGATGCTGGATGGAAGGAAGACAGTGAAAAGAAGATGAGGAAAGCAGAAACCAGAGACAACAAACTGCAAGTAAAATATATATATATATTTTTGTTTTTTGCTTTAGGATAAAGTAGTATTGTAGCTGTGTTAATAAATAGAACATGGAAATAAGGTAATCTTTATTGGACTAATTTTAATATATTTTGACTAACTTTCGGAGAACAAAACCCCCTTCCTCAGGCCAGGATAGGATATTGTAAAATCACTATACTGTACTGATCTGAGGAAGGAGGTTTTGGTCTCTGAAAGCTAAATGTATTAGTCCAATAAAATGGTGGTATTTTATTTTCTGTATCTGTGGTGTTGCATTGTATGCTCAGTCTGGCCTCTTGGGGGTTCCGTTTAATTTTTGTCTAAATAGAAAGTTTGATTACTTATTCTATAGTGGTTTAGGGTTTATCTGTGTTTGTGAAAAAGACACGGCTTTCAGTTGGCATTGACTGTGCAGGATCGACGATCTGTACTATTCTGTCTGGTTACGTTTTACAATAGGCGAATTGATGTTCTATTGCTCACTGTAGTGTTTAAGATGCTTTCCTTTTCCTTATGTGACTCGTAGAAATTACTGCTTATGGTATGGTAAAATTTTTCTAGAGATCCTGAGTGTTTTGTATTCTCGGTATGCCTAGTACTGGATTTTGGAGGGGGGTGTTAAAAAATGACCGGCCCCGGGTGTCAACTACCCTAGCTACGCCACTGCACACAGGGTTTGTGTATTATAAATTCCGGAGTTTCAGCAGAGCTTAAATGGAATACGCACCCCTTTGGGTCTCTTAATGTCATCAGCAAGAGATGCAATCAGTTTGTCATTTGTTTATTATATTATGTTACGTTTGTGGTATTATTAATTGACTTTCACTGTCAGTGTGGGCCAAAATCAATTCATATAATAATTCATCTTGAGTGTTTTTAATAAGACAGAAAAAAATTGGAATAAGTGCACAAATACAGATTTGTCCTTCATTCTGCTGAAAATTGAGGATACTACTGTAATCAATACAAAACAGATGCAGCTCATGGCAATAATAAAAAGCTCATCAGTCAGAAATACTAGTAGGAGCATCAAACAATCCTGCAGAAACACAGAACAGTCCTACTTAATTTAACCATAACTAGTACTGTTAAATGTAAACAAACCGCACAAATATTCACTGTTTACAGTTCCTGAGAACTAGGCATTTGGCACACCCAATTTACCCAGAACTATTCAGTCTAGCAGATCCTTTCACAGGAAAAAAAAAAAACAGTAAATCGTGTTTATGTCTCATTTTAGGGTTGGGCAGGAGTAACTTGTCAAGCCTGGACCAAAGGGCTGCTCAGAGGTGTGAACTGCAGCATCTCTCACAAGCTGTCCAGCCCATTCGATCCTCATATCCATAATCTAAAATAAAAGATCTTTGTGTGCAAGAAATAATTGCTTACCACATAAATCATTCTGTCACAGTGATATTTATCCATTCGATCTATAGCAGCAGCAATATCCCTGTGGCAAAAATAAAAACAGAAAATCTAACCAATTGGGAGGGTCTCATGTATTTCACATACTACAGTACTGGAAAAAGAAAACAATGGAAAAAAATGTGTCTTACCTGATAATTTTCTTTTCTTTAGTCACAGCAGACAAATCCAGAGACTTGTGGGTTATGACCATCTACTAGCAAGTGGAGATAGAGAGTACCAGACTGAACTCTGCCACATAGGATGATATGCTCCTTGGTCAGTCAGTATTTCTCGTAACAAAGCAGAAGGAATAAGGCAAAAATTTCTCCCTCCTCACAGAAATGAGGTATAAACCTGTCAACAAGCAGAACTATGCACAGGCAACCACAGCAAGAAACCTAAACAGAGAAACAGACAACTGATAGTGTCAACCTCGTGAAAGGGTGGGACTCTGGATTCGTCGGCTGTAACTAAAGGAAAGAAAATGATCAGGTAAGACATTTTTCCTTCCTTATCAGCATCAGATGAATCCAGAGACTTCTGGGATGTAGCAAAGCAGTCTGTAAGTAGGGTGGGAACCAGACACAGCCACAGAAAAATTACACCTTAGACCTACCTGAAACTATCAACTGGACAAGGTCTGGAAAACGAGTGTCACAAAGATCATGTTGGGGACCTTCTTAGAAGAGAATGAAGAGGAAATGTGCCCAGAGGGCATATACCCAAGCAATAGGTGACCAACTCCAGTGAGCTATGACTGCATTGCCCCAACTGAGGCCCACCAGGACCAAGAAGGGAGACCACTCCAAGACATCCATTGGTGGAGGAGTGGCCTAGTGGTTAGGGTGGTGGACTTTGGTCCTGGGGAACTGAGGAACTGAGTTCGATTCCCGGCACAGGCAGCTCCTTGTGACTCTGGGCAAGTCACTTAACCCTCCATTGCCCACCGCATTGAGCCTGCCATGAGTGGGAAAGCGCGGGATACAAATGTAACAAAATTGGTGGCCTGAAAGTACCAGAAAGGCCCACAGCGACTGCAATATAAAGCAACAGATGGAAACTCCCAGGATATCAAGATTAATATCAAATGTATTCTTATTAACCGCTAAACTCCACGGTTCAGTGTGGTTTATGATAAAAATAGAAAACTAAACCAAAAACTTGCAATAACAAACTAAATTACACAATATTACAATATATTGTAAGCATACGTTAAAATAATAAAAACAATATACATTAAAATCCTGTTTACCTAACAGACAAATCTTCAGGAAATAAATAGGTTTTTAACATCTTTCTAATGGAGGAAATAATGGCCGATTAATAGAAATGAAAATGTAGAAACAACCACAGGCAACAATGGCGGGACCATTCTGAGAGTCACCCTTGACTCCAAGACACAAATAAGGGATCTGCACAGAACACTGTCAGGATTTCAAATTAGCAATGGAACCAAGCAAAGAGGATACTACTCCCACTTAGTCACCTCTCCCCTCTCCAGTCGGTTCAAAACTCTGCTGTCCGTCTCATCTTCCGCCAGGGTCGCTTTACTCATACTACCCCCTTCCTCAAGACCCTTCACTGGCTCCCTATCCGTTTTCGCATCCTGTTCAAACTTCTTCTACTAACCTATAAATGTACTCACTCTGCTGCTCCCCAGTATCTCTCCACACTCGTCCTTCCCTACACCCCTTCCCGTGCACTCCGATCCATGGATAAATCCTTCTTATCTGTTCCCTTCTCCGCTACTGCCAACTCCAGACTTCGCACCTTCTGTCTCGCTGCACCCTACGCCTGGAATAAACTTCCTGAGCCCCTACGTCTTGCCCCATCCTTGGCCACCTTTAAATCTAGACTGAAAGCCCACCTCTTTAACATTGCTTTTGACTCGTAGCCACTTGTAACCACTCGCCTCCACCTACCCTCCTCTCTTCCTTCCCGTTCACATTAATTGATTTGATTTGCTTACTTTATTTTTTGTCTATTAGATAGTAAGCTCTTTGAGCAGGGACTGTCTTTCTTCTATGTTTGTGCAGCGCTGCGTACGCCTTGTAGCGCTATAGAAATGCTAAATAGTAGTAGTAGTAGTGGACAGCTCACGGCAGCATAGCTCAAGCTTCAGAAAGAGAAATGAGTTGCAGACTGAAAACACAGCTGGGAGCAGTAGCCTGGAGAAGGCTACAAGGGCAGCCGAGAAGTCGAGCAGCAAGGTGCAGACTTCTGTACAGGAATTCGCCATGCGAGAAGGAGCTGAGACCCAAAACCGCAGACAAAAAGCCTCCGCCAATCAAGGGAACCAGCATCCTCCACACCACAACGGTCTGAAAGCTGAGAAGGCAGAAAAGGAGAAAGAGCAATTTGTTACTGCAGCCTGTGACCAAAATGGACGGAACTGACGGAACAGAGGTACTGTAAAAAAAAAAAAAAAAAAAAAAAATCGCTCCCGCACTGGACTGAAAACACAAGCAAATCCCCACACAATCTGTTCAAAATGAAATAGTGTACCGCTGCACGTGCACTAACCTGACAGAGGGAAAGAACGAAAGTTCATACTTACATTTTTGCCGGCCTTACTGCTATCCACAGGCATTCTGACTGATCAGATGGCTAAATACAGACAGCTGCAGGAGCGCAGACACCGCCTCTCCTCCACAATGCCACATAAGCAGAAACTTGCTCTTTTCCAGTGTTATTTTTTTTTTTCAAAGTTCTGTGAGGAGGAGGAGGAAGGAAGTGGCAAGAGAGGGGGAAAGGGGAGGGAGGGACAAGGTACCACCAGGTGTACTCCAAGTCAGGCGCCTCTACTGACCTAGACACTACCAAGCTCAACCGAACCAGTAGAAACCAGGAGCTTGTGAGAAACAGTCCGCCATCTGCTGGAGGTGGAGAATACTGACTGATCAAGGAACATACCGTCCTATGTGGCAGAGTTCAGTTTGGTACTATCTCCACCTGTTGACAGATGATCATAACCCACAAGTCTCTGGATTAGTCTGCTGTTGATAAGGAATACATGGATTTAAAATAAACTGAGGGAAGGGATTTAGATGTAACTTATGCCTTTTTCAGTAGTATCTCAAAACAAGTTACATTTAGGCACATTAAATATTTTTCTGTCCAAAGAGAGTTTACAATCCAAGTTTATTTATTTATTTTTTTATTTTTATTTTTGTTACATTTGTACCCCGCGCTATGCAGTTGGTACCTGAGGCAATGGAATGTTAAGTTAATTGCCCAAGATCACGAGCAGCAGCAGTAGGATTTGAACTGAGCTTTCCTGGTTCTCAGTCCACTGCTCTAACCATCAGGCTATGCCTCAACTTCACTGAAATTGTTCTCACTCTCCTTCCCCTCTGAAATCAACTGCTGAGTGAAGATTCATGGAACCATAATCACAGTTAAGATGGAATCAGAATGAATCTCAGGGAGCTACTGGGCATCATGGAAAATGCAATTTAGAAGGTATATGGTATAGCAAAAACAGCCTTCTTAACTGCACAGCGATTGGAAAAAGAGAATCTTTTCAACTGTGCAAAAGTGACATCAGTGTCATGTCATTGTTTACACTGTGGAAATGGTGTTTACAGAAGAAGATAGAGTTGTTATCTAGTTTTTGCGACAAATTAAACATTATAGTGTAAAACAACTTATTGCTGAATTTCAACAAAGATTGATCATTGGGAGACTTAAGCTGAAAGAGATTGATGAAACTGTTACAGTACAACAGAACGGCAGTAGGGTAGTGATTGCATGGGACAAACTTAATCGATGTGTGATTAACACTGTAAAAAGACAGTGGCGTACACGTCTTTGTGTCTGTGTCTCTGCTTGAGAAGGACATTTTGAACAAATCTCATTGTCACGAAATGCCTAGCCACCTGCCTGGCGTTACCCTGCGGCGACTTAGAGTGTCTATCCCCAGCATAGTTCAGGTCTGCCTGCACCTGCCGCTTGTGCTCTACACTAGCATCCTCCTCCCACCAACTGGGTCACAACCGCATCTGGGCGAGTCTCCCACTCCCAAATTATCCCCAGTGATTTCTAGGCTACTGGGGCTACACTC
Organism: Microcaecilia unicolor; assembly: GCF_901765095.1. NCBI lineage: Eukaryota > Metazoa > Chordata > Amphibia > Gymnophiona > Siphonopidae > Microcaecilia > Microcaecilia unicolor. Next base: position 169,281 of record NW_021963040.1, on the reverse strand, counting down.
CCAGTGGTCCCACAGTTCCCAGAAAGCACTCACAGACCCAACACACAAACCATCAGGATTCTTTATCAGTCCAGACAGGCAGAATGAACAAACAATTGCGTTTATTCTCAGAACTTGGAACAGTGGACAAAAATGTGCAATTGGCAAATAATAGCAGGTAACTGAAATATGGTTCAATTAGAAAACTAAAACATTTGTATACTGGATAAACAGTACCTGGGAAGATCAGGACATATAATTGTTCACAGAGCCTTTAGCAAAAAGATCTGTCTCTTTCTTCTTCCAGGCTAAAACTGAAACCAAAACCAGTAAGGTCCAAATGAGATGAGCTCCTGGGCCAATCAGAGCCCAGTCAAGATTTGAAATATATACTGCTTCTTGCTTTGTGGTTGTGTCAAATTAAAGAAAAAACACTCAGTTCTCTGTAACAACTTTAAACATAAACATGCACCATCTGCTGGCCAAATAGGAGAAATACACTTCAGACATAATTAAAACAGGAAAATATCTAATACATTTTACAGGCTTAAAACACACAGTTTCTTCACACTTATCATTTACTTTGCAGAAGTAGCTCTGTCTGTTACTAAGTGATATGTACTAAATGTATGCTGGACAACAGTTATGTTTCATTCAAATTTTTGAGTCTAGTCTTATACAAGTTATAACAACACTAGAGTATTGTAACATGTATTATGTACTTGTTTCTAATATATTTCTGCACATTTCAGGAAAATGAGGTAAAATGTGTGGGTTCCCTTCCCCCCACCCCATCCTCCATTCATATTGTACCTATCTCACAATCCCACTGCTCCTACAGAAGTAAGCAAAAATAAATTGCAAAAGTTAAAGAGGGGAACCAAAAAGAAAAATTATGTGAAGCTGGTCAAACAAGGGAAATGTACTGGTGCCTCTCCACTAAAAGAATAAAATGCTGGTAAACTAAGCTAGTACCACCCTTACTGAATAAAGTTTCAGGGAGCAGAACCTGCTAAAGACCGAAGGAGTGGCGTGAAGAGATCGCTGTTTTCTTTTTAAAGTTAGGTTGTGCCTGGGCTGCAACAACTAAACCAACCTGATTGGAAAACCATCCTTGTGGACACAAGCAGTATGAAGATTAGTTTGAACCTGATTTGGAAGAGGATAGGAACAGATATCCGAGGGGGTAATGTGGTACCATGCGTGGGAGCAGATGCTGCTACTACTACTTAACATTTCTAGAGCGCTACTAGGGTTACGCAGCGCTGTACAATTTAACAAAGAGAGACAGTCCCTGCTCAAAGAGCTTACAATCTAATAGACAAGTGAACGGTCGGTCCGATAGGGGCAGTCAAATTGGGGCAGTCTGGATTCACTGAACGGTAAGGGTTAGGTGCCGAACGCAGCATTGAAGAGGTGGGCTTTAAGCAAAGACTTGAAGAAGGGCAGGGAGGGGGCTTGGCGTAAGGGTTCAGGAAGGTTGTTCCAAGCATAGGGTGAGGCGACCGCAGAACTCCTGAACTGGTCCCTAAACTCTAGCCAATAAACTGCTACAAGAACAATTCTTTTTGAATTATAGTGTACTTGAAGCAGAGCAGAATATTTGCCTTGGTTTGTGTCTGCAAAACCTCCATGCAGAGATGTCGGGACCACCGAGCCCATCTGTATGCACAGTCTGGACAGCAGAGATAACAGCCAAGGTTACAGCAGCAGTAGAGGTGCCTGGACAAGAAGCTGCAACGTATTTTTGATAGGGCTGAGGAGGCTCATGAAAGACTGGACAGTTATGGTCTCAAGCTGGACCAACAACAGTAGCGTGTCAGCAATTTAGAAGACGGCTGACTGACTTCGAAAATAAATGGGATGACTTGGAAAACTGTTCGACGGGATAATTTGAGACTCATCGGCTTACCAGAATCTTTAAGGGAGACTAAGTTGGTTGGATTCCTAGAGAAATGGTTGGTACAGTCTCTACAGCTTGGTTCTGACTGGGGCCCGCTTCGTGTGGAGCATGCCCATCATGTAGAGCCTCCATGGCAGCCTGGCGCTAAACCATGAGCAGTGATCCTAAAACCTTTGAATTATGGCCACAAGCAAGCTATTTTGCGGGTTATTCAGGCCGGCCAACAGCTGTCTTATGATGGATGGGGTATTCTTTGCTTCCAGGACTACTGTTCCCCCTCGTTTGAGCACAAAATAAAATTCTCGCTGCTCTACCCTGCTAAGCTGAGAATGTGTCACGGAGGGGTTGAGAATTTTTTTTTTTTTTTAAGGACAGTGGCTTGGCAAGAGAATATGTGAATACATTAAGCATGGATTCTTCTAGGTCTAACAAGTGAACACCGGGCTCAACAACAGTATTGGATGGTAGCGAGACTTTGGCGTTAGTCATCTGGACTATTGCAACTCACTCTATGCCGGCTGCAAAGAGCAAATACTCAAAAAAACTCCAGACAGCCCAGAAGACGGCAGCCAGACTTATATTCGGCAAACCAAAATACGAAAGCGCAACACCCCTTCGCAAAAAACTACACTGGCTCCCACTCAAAGAACGTGTCACGTTCAAACTCTGTACCTTGATCCATAAAATCATCCATGGTGACGCCCCAGCCTACATGTCAGACCTAATAGAACTACCACCCAGAAATGCAAAAAAGTCCTCCCGCACATTCCTCAACCTTCACCCTCCCAATTGTAAAGGCGTGAAATACAAATCAATGCGTGCATCAACCTTCTCTTATACAAGCACACAGCTCTGGAACACACTGCCACGAAATCTAAAAACGGTCTACGAAATGACTAATTTCCGCAAACTCCTGAAAACCTATCTCTTCGACAAAATATATCACAATGGACAACACGCGTAACACTACACTCTTTAAGAGACCCAGGAACGTTCTTTAATGCCTTTTGCTCTCACTATCATGTACCTAATGCCCTTAACTTAAACACTATCAAGTATCTCACCGTCATACACACAAAACCTCTGCTAACACATATGTCTATTCTTTTCTACTTCCATTACCATGTATTTCTCCACCATGCACCAATACCTGTTGTAAAACCAAATGTAATTTCTTTTCTATGTTCAGTATCCACGATGAATTGTAAGCCACATTGAGCCTGCAAAAAGGTAGGATAATGTGGGATACAAATGCTATAAAATAAAATAAATAAAAATTATAGTGACTGGAGACTAGTCTTATATTTAGTCAGCTAGATTTAAATGTGTTTCAGTGGCAACTGAGCAAGCGTGGGTTTTTTTTTGTTTGTTTTGTTAGTTCACAGAAAAAAAAAAGTATAAAATTAAATTTAAAAAAAAAGTGTCATACCTTGTTATGTAGAGTGATGTTCCATTGCTGCGTACCACAGTAACTTGAGAAGATCCATCCCCTTTCCCTGGGAGATCCACCACTCCTGCGCCCTTCCTGCAGGCACAAAGAAAGCAACAATGTATCTTCAGACACAACAGTGCAAGCTCCCTCCAATGCCCACAGCTATACCTACAAGCTCCTGGTTTCACAATTCTTTGGGAAGGAAAGGAAAGACATTAAGACTTTGCGGTGGGTCGCAGCAGTGGCGTAGCCAAGGGTGGGCCTGGATGGGCCCAGGCCCACCCACTTTGGGTTCAGGCCCACCCAGTAGCAGCAGACCTATGATGTGACTGGCAGGGATCCCTAAGCCTCACCAGCCAAAAACTCCCAACAACTGTCCCTCCTCCATTCCTTGTAAATAGCAGATCTTCGCCTGCAGTGAGCAGCGACTGATTCATACTATTCGCCCCAGCCCCACAGCCTTCCCTCTGATGTATTCCCACCTATGCGGAAACAGGAAGTTGCATCAGAGGGAAGGCTGTGGGGCCAACATGAGCAGTGTGTATTAGTTGCTGCATGCGAGGGAGGGAGGATGTTTGAGAGACCAAATGGCATGCAGGCGAGAGAGGGAGAGACCAAATCACTTGAGGGATAGGGCAAAGTTCTTCTGCCCACCCATCCTGGGCCCAGGCCCACCCTAAATTGGGTGTCTGGCTACGCCCCTGGGTGGCAGTGGAAGGTTTCCTATTTTCAAGAGAATCCTGAAAGAAAAAGGAGAATCACCCAAGGTCAGACAGAAACAGTATGGGAAAGTGTGGTGAGAACAGGAAGATTTAAGACTTGGGCATTCATTTTTTTTAAATCAGATTCAACAAGATTAGAACAGTTTATATGGGAATATAGTGTAGACTTGTGGTATTTTTGATGCTGGTAACCTACAGGGGAAAAGTGACTGGGAATCTGTCCCACCAATAGACACTAGGGTTTCTCCCAGTAGAACTGGGAACTTCTTCATGCAGGGTAGGGGATGGGCACAGGAATTCGATCACTGTGGTGACATGAACGAGGGTGGGACCAGAGCCCAGGTAAGACAGCCACACAGCAGTTGCAGGTAAAGGAAAACAACATTTATTAAAGCTGTTAGGTCAGGAGTCACGTGATGTGTTGAGAGAAGACGACATGCAGCTTTTCCTCTCCAGGGTTCCCGCATCTTGCCAGCTAACAATAATTATAGACATTCACCTCCTTTATACATCATTAAAACCTTATGGACAAATATCTGAAGTTTTCGGGAGATGAGATGCCGGGAAAGGAATAAAGGAGAGAGAAAAGGAGAAACAGATGGAGAGCAAGATGACAGAAGTTGGGGCTTCAACGGGAACAACATCCATGGATGCGCAACTCACTCAAATCACAGAGGTGGTCGGCTGAGCAATTGAACCGCGTCTAGGACACTTATCAGAACAGCTTGCCAAGAGACCATCCAATGAACAGGAGAACTGAAGCAGTGGGTCTCCTTGCTGGAGGACTCCTCAGGGCATACAGATGAGACACTGACAGCCCTTCAAAAACAGGTCAGCGAGTATGCCGACAAGCTTGACAATCTCAAAAACCACTCCTGTAAGAGCAATTTAAGAATAGTGGGGCCCCAGGAGCATTTTGTAGAGCGTGCTCTGCCTTATTGAACAGCGTGGGGCCCTTGTGCTTGGAGAGTGCTCACAGACTGGGTCGGATACAAGAGGGCTGCAGGAAACCAAAAGCAGTTATCATTACGATTCTTAACTATCTGCACAAAGTGTAAATCCTAAGAGGATATCACCAGAAGCGTGATACTTTAAAATACAATGACCAGCCCATTATGATTTTTCAGAACTATTCTGTCTCTCTACAAGAACGATGGCACCATTTCACACCCATTTGCGCAGCACTCCACAATCCGCTTCATGCTTTTCTATCCAGCCTGGCTCAAAGTGTTTGTGCATGGACAATGGAAACAGTTTGATTCTCCAAGTGCAGCCCAGGACTGTGTGAACCGGTTGCAAGAACTGAGCACTGAGAACACCTGAATAGAGTCTGGTACCGGAGGAGACAACCCAAGGACTTTCACTGGCCAGCTACCTGAATAGTCAGATAGCGGGTTAGCTTGTCGCATTCAAAGGACTACTTGTTCTGAATTCTGGTTTCATTCTAATACAGACAATTAACAGCATTGCCCTGGTTGGAGGGTGGAGAGGTGGTGCATGGGAACCCTAGAATCCAATGTGGCTCTACCTTACTACCTCGCCTCACCCTATGCTTGGAATAAACTTCCTGAGCCCTTACGCCAAGCCCCCTCCCTACCCATCTTCAAATCCTTGCTCAAAGCCCACCTCTTCAATGTTGCTTTCGGCACCTAACCTTTATACCTATTCAGGTAATCTAGACTGCCCCAATTTGACTGCCCCTATTTGACTGACTGTACACTTGTCCTTTAGATTGTAAGCTCCTTGAGCAGGGACTGTCCTTCTATGTTAGACTGTACAGCGCTGCGTAACCCTAGTAGCGCTTTAGAATTGTTAAGTAGTAGTAGTAGTAGTAGTAGTAAGAGGTAGTGAGAAGGTTGAGGGGGGGGGGGGTGTTTGGGGCAGGTGTTTCCAGGTATTGTTCGGAAGCGGAGGAGCTTTCTGGAAGGGAGAGGGGAACCTTCGGAAATGGGTCTGTGTGGGAGTGTGTTTCAGCATTGCTGTCATTGCTGTTATTTATTTATTTGTTACATTTGTACCCCATATTTTCCCACCTATTTGCAGGCTCAATGTGGCTTACATAGTACCATGAGGAGTTAGTCGCCTTCGATGACGAAACAAATACAAAGTGATGTTATTATCAAAGAGGTTCATGTGTTACAAACACATTAGGAGAATCGCAGAGAAGAAGAGTTATACAGTGTTCATTACGGGCTTTGGTTTCGTTGTGCTGCTGGGTTCAGGCACTTAAGTTGGGTCAATAGGATATGCCTTTTCGAACAGGATGGTCTTTAGTGACTTCCGGAAGCTAAGGTGGTTGTAGGTTGTTTTTATGGCTTTCAGTAGTGCATTCCATAGTTGTGTGCTTATATAGGAGAAGCTGGATCCAGAAATTGATTTGTACTTGAGTCCCTTGCAGCTAGGGTAGTGAAGATTTAAGTATGTTCGTGATGGTCCGATTGTGTTTCTGGTTGTCAGGTCTATAAGGTCGGTCATATATCCAGGGGCTTTGCCATAGATAATTTTGTGGACCAGGGTGTTCTTTAATTGGGAGCCAGTGCAGTTTTTCTCGGAGGGGTTTGGCACTTTCGAATCGCGATTTTCCAAATATAAGCCTTGCTGCTGTGTTTTGAGCAGTCTGTAATTTCTTTATGAGTTGCTCTTTGCATCCCGCATAAATTCCATTGCAGTAGTCTGCATGGCTTAGTACCATTGATTGTATTAGGTTATGGAATGTTACCCTCGGGAAGAATGGTTTCACGCATTTGAGTTTCCACATTGAGTGGAACATTTTCTTGATTATGGAGTTAACTTGGCTCTTGAGTGTAAGGTTCCAGTCGATTATGACACCGAGGATTTTCAGACTACCTGAAATAGGGAGGGTGTGGTCTGGCGTGACTAAGTTTGTAGGTATGTTCGTATTATATTGGGATGAGAGGATGAGGGAGTGTGTTTTTTCTGTATTGAGTTTTAATTGGAATGCACTTGCCCGTGAGTTCATGGTTTCCAAGCCGAGGTTGATTTTGTTGGTGATTTCTGTCAGATCATGTTTGAAAGGAATGTATATTGTAACGTCGTCTGCATAGATGAATGGGTTGAGGCCCTGGGTGGCTAAAGACTTGGCTAGTGAAGTCATCATCAGGTTGAAAAGGATTGGTGATAGTAGTGACCCTTGAGGTACTCCGCAGTCTGCTTTCCATGGTGATGATATATTTGAGTTCGATTTCACTTGATATGTTCTGGAGGTTAGGAAACCCTTGATCCAACTGAGTACGTTTCCAGTAATCCCGAAGTAGTCTAGGAGTCTTAGTAGTATGTTATGGTTTACCATGTCGAATGCACTGGACATGTCGAATTGGAAAAGAAGTATGCTTTTGCTTGTTGCTATTTCCTGCTTGAATTTGGCCAGGAGGGTGGTTAGCACTGTTTCGGTGCTATGGCGGGAGCGAAAACCTGATTCTGATTCATGTAGTATTGAGAATTTGTGTATGTAATCAGTGAGGTGCTTTGTTACCATACTTTCCATCAGTTTGACTGCTAGTGGGATAGATGCAATTGGGTTCACTTGTGTTTTTCCTGGTATCTTCTGGGAAGGGGGTAAGTAGGATGTTGCCATTTTCCTTGGGGAAGAGACTTTGTTGGAGCATGACGTTTAGGTGGGATATGAGATCTGTTGAGCAGATTTTATAAGGTAGCTGGGGCAGGTGTCCAGTTTGCAGTGAGAGTTGGAGGCTTTACTAAGCCCATGGGCAATAGTTTCGGTGGTGAGGAGAGCGAATTTTGATCAGGTTCTATCTGCTGGGTATTCTCCTGAGGTTGGGTCCAGGCCATTGATGAAGCTTTCGATATCGGCGGTGTTCTGAGGAAGATTATTTCATAGTTTTACAATTTTTTCATCGAAGTATTTGGCAAGTTTGTCTGCCGATGGGATGTCTGAGTTAGTTGTGGTGACCGGGGTAGTGTCCAGTAGTTTATGTACGAGTTGGTATAGTTTCTTTGTGTCTTTGTGATCTGGTCCTGTTTAGGTTTTATAGTATGACCTTTTAGTTTGTCTTATTGTGTATTTGTATTTTCTGTGTATTTGCTTCCAAGCGTTAAGTGTGTGATCGTCTTTTATTTTTATCCATGCTCGTTCAAGCTTCCTGGTTTGTGTTTTTAGCTTTTTCAATTCGTCGTTGAACCATGACACTGGATTATGTCTATGTGAAGTTCTTGATTGTAGGGGTTCTATTTCATCTAATATGCTTCTGCATCTTTTATCCCATTCAGAAAGGAAGTTTGTGGAGTCCATTTCAATTGTCCATTCGTTATTATATATCTGTTGCCAGAAAGTGTTCGGGTCTATTTGGCCCCTTGTGGTGTAGGTTGTTTGTTCTTGTGTTCGATATGAACCATTTTTCCGCCATTTTAGGGATAGGTTTAGTTTATAGTGGTCGGTCCAAGGTGTTTCTGATCATTTAATATCTGTTATTACCAGGTTCTGGTCAGTAGATAATTTGTATGAGATGAGGTCAAGTGTGTGCCCTTTAGCGTGGGTTGCTTGCATGTGTGGCCATTTAAGGTCCCATAAGTGGAGGAATTCCTTGCATTCCCGTGCGTTGGCAGAGTTAGGGTCTTCTAGGTGGAGGTTAATGTCGCCTAGTAGTAATATGTTGGAATTGGATGCACAAGTGTTTGAGATGAGGTCCATGAAATTTGACTGGCTTTCGTCCCAGTTGCCTGGTTTGGGCAGTGATCCTATTTTGTACAATGCAATACTCACCACATATTTAAAAAATTTCCTCCACAGAGAAAGGTTTTTTTTTTTTTTTTTTAGAATATGCCTGGGGCACACAACGCCAATACTGTGAATTATGTGTGGAGATTTCAAAATGAAATGTCTCCAAGATGCCTGCTGGCTGCGTTCTCCCTTACCCCGTTGTGGAGCAGATAAGAGTACCTGCATTGTCAAACAGTATGGGTCTTTTACCCATAGAAGGGGAGGATAACTTTCAGCCAAGGATTTTAATTGAGTTAACTGCTTAACTACTCAGGTCAAATAGGTTGAAAATGGCCTATATTTGCAAAACTGCTTTTCCCCCTCCTCTGCATGGAATTAGAAAGAAAGACTTATGGATTAAGCATTATGCTACAAAAATGTATCAGAACCCAATTAAAAATAAAATCTGCAATTTACAGCTCCTCAGGGCCTTCAATGTGGCCCTAGCACCTTGGCTTTATTAAATCTTTCCAAATAACTGTGAGCCATTGCTTACATTTAAAGGGGGATACCAGGAACATACCAACATGGCTCCAAGATCACTGAAGGATAAGCACCAACATCACAGGCTTAACACAAAGCTAACCAAGTTAATCAGACAACCTTTCCTAGTTAACTTATTGGATATTCAGTAACATTTGTCAGGGAAGAAATGAGGTTGAATATCCAGATAAACATGAATTGATAAGTCTTATCTGCACAGATTTATCTCTGCTTTTTGTATGGACATACTTGTCTGAACAAATTTAGATGGATAACACCAATTTGTCATCTCAACCGTGGCAAACTTTCAAACTGACTCCTTTTTAACCCAGGTAACTTGTCTGCAAAAAAAGGGGTACAATTTGAAAAGCAAATATTTAGGTGAAAAAAGACAACTGTTCTGAAGATCTTCTCAATATTAGCCTCACAACCATCAGATGAACTTAATGTCCTATTCTTACTCAGTTTTCCGTAGCAATCCTTTACTTTCCAGCAGTTTTAGAATATCCTGCGACTTGTCTCGATAAAATGATTCCCCAGAAAATTCATCAAAATGCACGCCTAGATGCTGAAACAAACAAGAGGAAACAGATATTACATTTTACTCAGACAAGCATTACAGCATTTTAATTTAAGCTTTACAACCCCTAAAACAATGGGCCAGGGCCCCAGGCTGACTCAGAAAGAAGGTAATAGTGGAAAAATCACAAAGCCCGGCCAGCCATCTTCCTTCCCTATTACAAACCTGCAGACCCTCCTTCAACCTCGCATTAGCTTTGCTTTCTCTCAAACTGTTTTTGCCTCCACCAACACTCATGGGAAGCTGACCAGTGAGCTTGATGATGGTGCACACTGCAGCTGCACCACAAGTCAAGGACACATCAGAAATAAACCAAAAACCTCTAAGGGGAAAAGAAGTGAAACCTATGTGATCCTAATTTATTTATCAAACGTATATCCCGTTCCATCCAAAGGTTCTAGGCGGGTTACAAAACACAATACACAGTAGTTACACAATACATATCAGTAAAAAAAAAAAAATGGAGGAGTGGTCTAGTGGTTAGGGTGGTGGACTCTGGTCCTGGGGAACTGAGGAACTGAGTTTGATTCCCACTTCAGGCACAGGCAGCTCCTTGTGACTCTGGGCAAGTCACTTAACCCTCCATTGCCCCAGGTACAAATAAGTACCTGTATATGTAAGCCGCATTGAGCCTGCCATGAGTGGGAAAGCGCGGGGTACAAATGTAACGAAAATAAATAAATCATCAATAATTAACAGGCTGCTTTTAAAACGTGTATCATGCTGATGCACTAAACCACACCGCCATACGATTATAAAACATGACTGTCTTGAGTTCCTTCTTAAACTGAAGAGAAGTAGTAATTTTCCAACAAAATGATGGTAAATCAATCCAGAGTTTAGGACCCATTACTCTGAACACAGATTTTCTATGTACCTTCAATCTGTAAGAATGTGATATATAAAACGATTCACTCTGCTAATTTCTCCTATCAAGGCACCAAAATTTGGAATTCTCTTCCTAAATCAATCACGTTTACAGATGATTACGTAACTTTTAGAAGTCTTCTAAAAACACATTTCTTCAGTCTGGCCTTTCTGAATACAAAGAATTCTATTTGAATTTTACCCCCACCCTTTTCTTAATCTCATTTCCCATCTAGTCCTGCCTAATTATGCTCTCACCTATCCGCATCAAACGCTAAATGTGCCTATGGGAATGTCTTGGCGCATTAGCGTTTAACACACCTTAACTTTAAAGGTGCGTTAAAACCGCTAATGCGCCTTAGTAAACATACCCCTAAATGAAGGAAGCAAACCCCCCCACACACAAAATATTAAATAAGCCAAACCCTGAGGTATTCCTGTTGAACAGTCAGAATCATCCATCTAACCTGATCATAGTTTACACAGAATTTTCTATCGTTCAAAATGAAGTAAACCATATTAAAAACCTGAACCCGTGCTGGTAAATGTTTGACAACAGGCTCTCTTCCCCGGTCTCCCTCTGCACCCCTCCCCCAAATTGCAGAGCTGGCTATAGCCGGGGAGAGAGCCTGAGGGGGGCAATGCATTACTCCAGGAAAAAAAATTAAATGATCCCAGGTTCCAATCTAATTCATGTTTAATGTGCAATAATGAAAATAAAATGATTTTTTTCTACCTTTGTTGTCTGGCGACCCTTTTTTCTGATCATGCTGGCCCAGTATCCGATTCTGCTGCTATCTGTCCTCTTAACTCCGTTTCCAGGGCTTCCTTTCCATTTATTTCTTTCCTTTCCTCCTTTCTTCTTCATTTCTGGTCCTTAGCTTCTGCCTATTTTCTTCATCCATGTGCATCTCCTTCCTCACTCTTCCCTCCCCTCCACCCATGTCCAGCATTTCTTCTCTCTCCCCTCCTCTCCCCTGCCCTCTATCCACCCATGTCCAGTGACCCTTCTCTCCCCCTGCCCTCCATCCACCCATGTCCAGTGACCATTCTGTCCCCCTGCCCTGCATGCACCCATACCCAGCGACCCTCCTCTCCCCTGCCCTCCATGCCACATCCTCTCATTATAGTTTTATTTAGAGTTTTTCTCTTAATTTTCTTTAAGCCTATTTACTTTGTATCTTGATCAGTATATTGTGGACTAAGTAACTATGCTATTTCTAATAATCCTTGAATATGTAAAGAATGAAAAAGTTTATTTTTCTTATGGTTGTATTACCTGATTTTCCTACATTTATTTTATATGAATGTATATTTCTTGAAATAAATAAATAAAAATAATTGATCCATATTTCAGTTACCTGTTATTGTTTGCCTATTTGCACTATTTTGTTCCACTGTTCCAATATTTTTAAGAGAATAAACATAATTGTTTGTTCGCCCTGTTTGGACTGAAGAATCCTGGTGGTTTGTGTGTTGGGTCTTTGAGTGCTTTATGGGAACTGTGGGACCACTGGGAGTGTGGCTCCAATAACCTAGAAATCACTGGGGATAATTTGAGAGTGGGAGACTCGCCCAGAGGCAATTGTGACCCAGTAAGTGGGAGAAGGGTGCAAGTGTAGAGCACGAGCGGCAGATGCAGGTCGAGCTGTGCTGGGATAGACCCTCTAAGTGGCCGCGGGGTAACCCCAGGCAGGTTGGCTAGGTGTTTCATAACAAAAGCTAATTGCAAAATGAATGCATTTGTTTTTAAGGTCTTTTCTTTTTAGGAATTATTAGTTCACAAAATTGGCAAAAAAAAAAACATAAAAAGAAAAGCTCTTATAAACAGAAACATACCAGTTATGCAATTAGTTTGTCTTAGTAAAAATTCCCTGATATACTGCGCTGACGCTTATAGCACGCAGGAAGTAGGTGTGGTTTATAAAAATGTGTTGCACATTTTATATGCTTAAAAATACAGTAACATCTCGTATGCTGAAGATGAGTCTTAGGCTCCAGAGGAAATTGGAGAGTCATGGGATAGGAGGTAGTGTTCTATTGTGTATTAAAAACTGGTTAAAAGATAGAAAACAGAGATTAGGGTTAAATAGTCAGTATTCTCAATGGAGAAGGGTAGTTAGTGGGGTTCCCCAGGGGTCTGTGCTCGGACCGCTGCTTTTTAACATATTTATAAATGACCTAGAGATGGGAGTAACTAGTGAGGTAATTAAATTTGCTGATGACACAAAGTTATTCAAAGTCGTTAAATTGCAGGAGGATTGTGAAAAATTAGAAGAGGACCTTTCGAGACTGGGAGACTGGGTCTCTAAATGGCAGATGACATTTAATGTGAGCAAGTGCAAAGTGATGCATGTGGGAAAGAGGAACCTGAATTATAGCTACGTCATGCAAGGTTCCACGTTAGGAGTCACCGACCAAGAAAGGGATCTAGGTGTCGTCGTTGATGATACGTTGAAACCTTCTGCTCAGTGTGCTGCTTTGGCTGAGAAAGCAAATAGAATGTTAGGTATTATTAGGAAAGGAATGGAAAACAAAAATGAGAATGTTATAATGGCTTTGTATCGCTCCATGGTGCGACCACACCTCGAATATTGTGTTCAACTCTGGTCGTCGCATCTCAAAAAAGATAGTGGAATTAGAAAAGGTGCAGAGAAGGGCGACGAAAATGATAAAGGGGATGGGACGACTTCCCTATGAGGAAAGGCTAAAGCAGCTAGGGCTCTTCAGCTTAGAGAAAAGACGGCTGAGGGGAGATATGATAGAGGTCTATAAAATAATGAGTGGAGTGGAACGGGTAGATGTGAAATGTCTGTTTACGCTTTCCAAAAATACTAGGACTAGTGGGAATGTGATGAAGCTACAATGTAGTAAATTTAAAACGAATCGGAGAAAATTTTTCTTCACTCAACGTGTAATTAAACTCTGGAATTCATTGCCAGAGAATGTGGTAAAGGCGGTTGGCTTAGCAGAGTTTAAAAAAGGTTTGGACGGCTTCCTAAAGGAAAAGTCCATAGACCGTTATTGAATGGACTTGGGGAAAATCCACTATTTCTGGGATAAGAAGTATAAAATGTTTTGTACTTTTTTGGGATCTTGCCAGGTATATTGTGACCTGGATTGGCCACTGTTGGAAACAGGATCCTGGGCTTGATGGACCTTTGGTCTCTCCCAGTACAGCAATACTTATGTACTTATGAAGTGATGCACAAAGTGCCTATATACATTTATGGTGATAAAGCCAAAAATATATTCAGGCAAATATCAAAAAGTAATAACACTGATACAAACATACTCACTAAACACCAACACATATTTTATTTCTACCTTATAAATCCTGATGTATTCCTCAATGCTCAAGTCTCTGAACTGCTGCCACATGGCCAAGGTCTGTGGGTCACCTTCCTCCAATCGCGAAAGGAACTCCTGTGCTGCCTTCTGTATATTTTCATCATTTTCTGCTACGTTATTAACCTGCACATACACCTAAAACACACAAACAGTACCTACAATATATACTGCAAATAAGCGTGGCTGCCTTGGAAAGAGAAGAAACCAAGATAAAACAAGGTGCAGATGACCAAAAGCCCCGGGCTGTTCCAAACAGCGCAGCTCTTTACAGCCATATGATCAGAGATAATAGAATGCAAATTTAAGCACGCTATTATCTCTGAACATAGGGTAAAAGTGTGATAGGATTGTGCCTGAGCGAATCCTCCCCGCACTTGTTTGACAGGTCTTGGCTGTCAAAAGCCCAGACCTGTCAAACACAGGGGTTAGAGGTCCGTGGGACCCCAGACCTTCCTGCAATTGCAAGGTCCTGGTGGCCTAGTGACCCCGCCCCCCTGAACCCCCACCCCAAGCCAGTGTCACAGAAGCTGGAGGGCAGGCATACTTCCAGTCCCCTCGACCCCCCCCCCCCCAAACACCAGCTCACAGAGGGCCAGAGATTCAGTAAATTTCTAGCTCCTCTAACCTCCCCTCGCATCCAAAACAAAAAGCCCTGGTGGCTCAGTGGGCCACAAACGCAAACCCCCCCCAACCTGGTGGTCTAGTGAAACCCTTTCCCGTCCCCTTGTACCTTAGTGGTGGTGGAGAGAGTAATACACTCCATCCCTCTTCCAGTGCCGCGATGCGCTGTGCATTGCTTAGCCACCATATAAGGGAGTTTCCTTATACGGTGAGGAAGCCCCGCACAGTGTATCTCAGGATACACTGGGCAGGGCTGTATGCCGCCATTTTCAAGGTGGCGCTGGAAGAGGAGGGAGTATACTACTCCCTCCTCCACCACTAAGGTACAGGAAGACAGGGAAGAGAACCGCTAGACCACCAGGTTGGAGGGACTTGCGTTACGGCCCACTGGGCCACCAGGGCTTTTTGTTTGGGGTGGAGGGGGGATTAGGGGGACTACAGATCCACCGAATCTCTGGCCCCTATGAAATTGTGTCGGGGGGGGGGGGGTTCCATTGGAGGGGGCCTGCTAGTATGCACGATGTACAGAGCTCCCCATGCCTCCCCAATGTTCCACAAACCCTAACACCAGCTCTGAGCTGGCGTAGAGTTTCCTGAAGGTAACACGCCAATGTTTGGCACGCAGCCCGCTGATCATTGAGGAGGAATATAATTTCTGCAGTCAGAGCCCACGAGCACGTAGTTTCACGTGGTCGGGGCTCTGATTATGAGGAAGAAGCAAACATAGAGCCAGATGCACAAAACCTAACGAGCCCACAACTTGCGTTTTAAACTGGTTCCAGGCAGTTTAAAACGCAAGTAGTTTACTGGGGGCATGCACCAAGGGCATTTTTCCTGTCACGGTAGCAGGCAACGACAACGGAATGCAAATTATCCAAAGGCTATTATAATGAGCTGCAGTACCGTTTTTCCGATTCCCTTACCGTGGAAACCCTAAAGTGAGGTCTGCACCTCTCGTTAGGGCTCCTGTGAGGGAATCGGAAAGGAAAAGGGCCCCAAAAAAAGGTAAAAAAAAAAAAAAAAAGCAGCGAGCGCACGTGAGGGGCGTCCTTTATGGACGTTCTCTGCATGCGCTTGTGAGGGACGTCTTTTCGCCGTTTTTTTTTTTTTTTTTTAGTTTTGTCTCCCCGGCGCTGCTCACCTTCTGTAGCAGCGAGGAGAAGGGAATCGGAGACCTGCGAGTCGATCCGGAGTTCGGGACGTCCCTTTCCATTATGCTCCTCTGCCAGGTCTCTTCAGCCAATCAGAGTGCGTATAGCTGACACCTGCAAGCTAGATGCGCTTTGATTGGCTGAAGAGACCCAAGAAGAGGAGCATAACCGAATGGGACGTCCCGATTCTCCGACTGGCTACCAAGGTAATGGTGAATGCAACGGAGCTACAACGAGTAGCTCATTTGCATTCCCTTTCCTTAGTGAATTCCCGTTCCCTACCGATTCGCTATGGAATCGGTAGGGAACAGGAATTACCGACGACTTTAGTGCATCTTCCTCATAGGGGCTAGTATGGTGCAAATAGCCTCTAGCGCCCGCGTTTGCTGCTGGTTTCAATAATCAAAATACCACTGAAACTAGAAGGAAAATGTTATTTCCCATAGCTGATAGTATATGAAAGCGTGTTAAAGAATAGCCTCTTCCACTCTAAACATGTTCATTACTACAACATGACTGGTCAGGCTAGATAAAAGTGAAGTAATACTTCAAAGAGCAGTCCACGACGTTTTCGGCCAGCTCAGTAAATAAGACATATCAAGAACAGTTCAGAAATGCAACGAGTAAGAGCCACTGGTAAATGGACAAAAAGACAGAACTGAGGAACTGAGTTCGATTCCCACTTCAGGCACAGGCAGCTCCTTGTGACTCTGGGCAAGTCACTTAACCCTCCATTGCCCCATGTAAGCCGCATTGAGCCTGCCATGAGTGGGAAAGTGTGGGATACAATTGTAAAAAAATAGAGTAGTTACTTACCTGTAACAGGTGTTCTCCGAAGACAGCAGGCTGCATATTCTCACAAGTGGGTGACGCCACGTCGGCCCCGGAGGATTTTAAAGCAAAATCTCAAAATCTCTTTACGGCGTTCCGACGCGCGAGCGATCGTACTGCGCATGTGCGCACACCTCTTCCCGCTCGCCGTGCGGACACGCCCCTCAGTTAAATCCAAAAGATGGAGGAGACAACTCCAAAAGGGGAAGGTGGGAGGGTTTGTGAGAATATGCAGCCTGCTGTCTTCGGAGAACACCTGTTACAGGTAAGTAACTACTCTTTCTCCAAAGACAAGCAGGCTGATATTCTCACAAGTGGGGTATCCCTAGCTTCCAGGCTTACACAACAAACAGTGGTCAATTGAGTCTCGCAACGGCGAGGCCAGAATAAAATTGACCTGAAAAGAAGAAATATCTAAATGAGTGTAGCCTGGAACAGAACAAAAATGGGCTTAGGAGGGTTGGAGTTGGATTCTAAACCCCAAAGAAGTTCTGCAGCCCCGACTGCCCAAACCGACTGACGAGTCGGCTATTGCTGAAGGCAGTAGTAAGATGAAAATGTGTGGACTGATGACCACACCGCAGCTTTGCAGATCTCTTCAATAGTGACTGATCTTAGATGAGCCACCGACTTAGCCATGGCTCTAATTTTGTGAGCCGTGACATGGCCTTCTAGAGTCAGTCCAGCTTGGACAAAAATGAAGGAGATGCACTCTGCTATCCAAGAAGAAATTATGCAGTTTCCGACAGCAACTGGCATTAAAAGAAATAAACAACTGGGCGGACCGTCCGAGGGAGCTCCTCTGCTCCACGCAAAAAGTGCGGAGCTTGCTTTCGCCAGGGCTTGTAAGATGAGGGAGAAAGAATGTTGGTAAGACAACTGACTGGATCAGCTGGTACTCTGATACCAGCGCCAGTAAGAACTTTGTCTGCATGCAGAGAACTACTCTGTTAAGATGAGAAGTAAGGTAAGGCGCTTGAGCTACTAGAGACCGAAGCTCACCGACCTTACGAGTTGAAGGAACAGCCACTAAGGAAAACGACCTTCCAGGTCCAATACTTCAGATGGCAGGAATCCAGTGGCCCGAATTGAGCTTGCAGCAGCTGGATGAAAACGACATTGGGACCCCAAGATACTGGATAAGGAGTGATAGGAACTCTGACCGAAGCATAAGAGCCAACTGTCAAAATTATTGTGGGTGGTAAGCCCAACAGAAATAATCTCCCCTAGACACATACAAGGAATTCTCTCAATATTGGGGGAGAGATAAACCTCTCGTGAAGTGGACAGCTAAAGGCTGACCTTTCACACGTTGATGATAAGCTCTATTGCACAAAGATGAATACTGACAGAGTTGGTCTTGAGACCAGACTCAGACAGGTGTAGAAAGAACTCAAGCAAGGTCTGTATAAGACAAGATGCAGGATCTAGGGCCTTGCTGTCACACTAGACGGCAAACCTCTTCCATGAAAAAGAATAACACCTCTTTGTGAAATCTTTTCTGAAAGCAAGCAAGAGTCGGGAGACACTCTGGAAAACTCAACGAAACCCCACTCTCAACATCCAGACCGTGTGAGCCAGAGATTTGAGGTTGGGATGCAGAAGTGCCCCCTCGTTCTGCGTAATGAGAGCTGGAAAACATTCCAACTCCAGAAGAAGAGGGAATCCTATCTGACGCAGCTAGAAAAGAGCAATCAGAATCATGGCTCCACAATCTTGCTTGAGAAACAGCAAAGTCTTTTCCACCAGATGTATGGGAGGATACGCATACGGAAAACCTGTCTCCCAAAGAAGGAGAAAGGCATCCGATGGTAGCCTGCCGTGAACCTGCAGCCTGGAACAGAACTGAGGGACTTTGCGATTGGACTAAGTAGCAAAAAGATCCACTGAGGGGTCTTTCGAACTATAGGCATGCTCAACTGTAGCATTATCCTGCTCAGCCTGTCGGCCAGACTGCTGTTTACACCAATTAGATAAGTGGCTTGGAGAAAACATGCCGCATTGCGGGCCCACCGCTACATCTGCATGGCATCCTAACTCAGAGGGCAAGATCCAGTACTCCTTTGTTATCGAGTACATCACAACCCGATTGTTTGGTTGAATTAAAATAATTTGGTTGGATAGCCAGGAGGGATGCAACCTTCGTCAGCAGCTTTTGACTGAGTAAGATGCCTCAGAATCAAAATAGAGAGAATTAACCACCTCTGAGGGGAATACCGAAGACTGGTGAACAGTCGGGTTACATCCTCTAGATACCCTAAACTTGATACCACTGGGAAGCTAGGATGCACTGAGCGGATGTCATGTGCGAAAGTGCCATGGGAGTTACATGAACTGCGGAAGCCATGTGTCTAGAAGTCTCAATATGTACTGTGCTGTAATCTGTTGAGACGGGCAATCATCGTGTTAAGGGAACACATGCACTCCCAGTCCATGAAGATACGCTGCAACAACAGCCAGGCACTAGGAAAAAACATACTCTGGATGCAAAGAGAGTATAAGTATCCTGTAAATCCAGAGAGCATAACCAATCGTTTTCCTGAAGTATGGGAAGAAGGATGCCCAGGGAAAGCATCCTGAACCAAATCTGTTTAGGCCCCTTATGTCTATGATGGGACGCAACCCACAAAGAAAGACCTGGAATAGAATCTCAACCCTTCTTGCCCTGGTGGAACGGGCTCGACTGCATTGGCGCTGAGAAAAGCAGAGAGTTCCTCTGCAAGTACTCACTTTTGATGGAAGCTAAAGGATTAAGCTTCCAATGAACAATGTGGAGGGTTTGATTCCAGATTGAGAATGTATCCTAACCGGACTAGTTGAAAAACCCTACCGGTTGGAGGATAAAGAAGTCACCTTTGGTGGAGAAAATGTAAACTTCCCCCCCCCCCCGACAGGCAGAATGGCCGGTACGGACATTTTTTTTTTTTAGTGGCTATACTGAATTGGAGCCAGTCAAAAACCCCTCTGTTTCCTGGGGAATAGCTGCAGGGGCCTGATTAGGTGCACGCCGCTGACTAGAACGAGCGTGCTGAGGCATAGCCCGAACCGGCTGTCGAGAAGTAGGAGTATAGGTACGACCCCTTAAGGCACAAGGAAAACTACTCCTCTCTCTAAAGAACTTCCAAGATGAGGAAGTGTATGTACAGCATATCTATAGTTTTCTGCTGAGTCTCCTCCTCCAGGAGAGAGGCACACAGTCATGAGAGTCTGTCACTGTACCTAGAGCAGAAATCTAGGTGTTACATTACAAGTGTCGAAAATGCCCTTGGACAGGAACCTGCGACACACCGTGTGCTACCTGACCACTTGGTGAAAAGGTCTAGCCTATTCCGGTGGGAATGCTCGTAAAGATCTGACAAGACTTGATTTGGGATGCGATCATGCCAGCCTGGTACGCCATTCTCCAAAAGAGGCTAAGGATGTATGCTCTGGCCCTGGGGGCGCCAAAGTAAGTTCTTAGAACTCCTATCTGTTCTGAGTGCAGAAGACTCAGGTGAAGATAGTAGTCCAGGACCTCTAGCATCTGGGCATTGGGATTCACAATCTCCACTGTAATGTCAGATGACCATCATTGAACTGAACTAACTACTCAAACAGAGCAGCACAGATCCAAACACGTCCGATATGGAGGCTAATATGGGTCGAGAAGTTGCCCCAGTAGGGTGCGAACACCCATACCAGAGGCAGCATCGGTGAAGGAGACCAGGTGAAAAGCCAGATGCCGCAGGAGGCGGTAGCACCCATGGCATCCAATGGTACCCATGGTCCCGAAGCCAAGGACAAAGTCTGGAAATGCAAGGGAATCGAAACCAGACTGCTAGACCATGGCACCGATGGACCCCGGTACCAATGGTACCCATGGTACTTGGTACCGATGATAGTCATGGTATCCGGTACCGATGGTACCCATGATACCTGGTACCGATGGTAACCATGACATGTGGTACCAATGGTACCCCTGATATCCGACACCAACAGCACCGATGGTACACATGGCACCGACGGTGCTCATGACACCTGGTACCAATGGCACCCATGGCACCGATGGTACCTGGTCATGATATCTGGTATCGATGGTACTCATGTGCCGACGGCATCCATGATACCTGATACCCATGTATCCACGGTACCGACGATACCTGATAGTATGGTACCGATGGCAGTCATGATACTCGGTACCGATGGGCGATGATACCTGGTACCGATAGTCGATGGTGCCCATGATACCTGGTGCCGATGGTGCCCGTGATTCCCGGTACCGACAGCACCCATGGCACCGATGACACTCGGCATCAACGGCACCCATGGTACCGATGATACCCGGTGCCGACGGGACCCATGGTACCGATGATACCCGGTACCGACGGGACCCATGACACCGACCATGGTACCAATGTAGTTGGCATCGATACTCCTCGGTACCGACGCACCGATGATATTCGGTACCGACAGTACCCATGGCACCGATGATACTCGGTACCGACGGCACCCATGGCACCGATGACACTCGGCATCGACGGCACCCTTGGTACCGATGATACCCGGTGCCGACGGGACCCATGGTACCGATGATACCCGGTACCGACGGGACCCATGACACCGACCATGGTACCAATGTTCCTGGTATTGATACTCCTCGGTACCGACGCACCGATGATATTCTGTACCGACAGTACCCATGGCACCGATGATACTCGGTACCGACGGCACTCATGGCACCGATGATACCCGGTACCGACAGCACCCATGGCACCGATGACACTCGGCATCGACGGCACCCATGGTACCGATGATACCCGGTGCCGACGGGACCCATGGTACCGATGATACCTGGTACCGACGTACCGGTGCATCGACGTCCAATGCCAGGATACCTCCATAACAGAGGGAGCAACGCTCTCGGCACCGACTGATGTCTGAAGCCCGGATACCTCCATAACCGAGGGAGCAAAGCTCTGGGCATCTCCTTTGGGCATCCCTGGCAGAGTAGAATACGTCTCGTTACTTTGAGACACTACTTGCGCTTCACAGGGAGATGATCCGGCCCAAGACACATCCGCCGATGCGCCCGAATGACCTGCCAAGCAGGAGGCGCCGAGGCAGGTGGAGACCTATTCGATGCATAACTATACCCAGCGTGCATCGGTCTCTGTCGGACTCCAGAATGAGCTCCTTTGGGCATCCCTGGCAGAGTAGAATACGTCTCGTTTCTTTGAGACACTACTTGCGCTTCACAGGGAGATGATCCGGCCCAAGACACATCCTCCGATGCGCCCGAATGACCTGCAGAGCAGGAGGCGCCGAGGCGGGTGGAGACTCACTTCAAAGGTTACACCACTGATATTGTGTCACCAGGTTGCCCATTCAGTGGCTGACCAGGGATGCACCTGCTTAGGTTCCTGGTTTTTCCTGTGACATACACCTTTTATCACTTGTGGGGCTTAAAGACAGTGGTGTGCTGGAGCAGGCTGTCACAGCTCTGGAGAGCCGTTTGTAAAGTTTTAAAAAATGGATCATAAAAATGTGGGCTTGTTTAGTTTGCTGGCTAGAGAGAGCCCACACATAACAATATGCCAGCACTTTCAAGAAAAAAGAAAAGAGAAGCTTAATGCTTTGTTCAGGCACAGCCCCTTGTGACTCTGGCAATTACTTAAATTTTTTCTTGCCTCAGGTACAAAAAATACCTGTATATATAAGCCACAATGAGCCTGCCATGAAAAGTACATAATGAAAAAATAAAAAAGAGATTTAACTCCGAAGACCTGAAGAAAACACGAAGCCCTAACGAACTCCGTGTCTCCTCAGACGCGGAAAAAGAAAAACTGAGGGGCGTGTCCGCACGGCGAGCGGGAAGAGATGTGCGCACATGCGCAGTACGATCGCTCGCGCGTCGGAACGCCGTAAAGAGATTTTGCTTTAAAATCCTCCGGGGCCGACGTGGCGTCACCCACTTGTGAGAATATCAGCCTGCTTGTCTTTGGAGAAAAAATAGATACTATCGGAGATTCTGCATGGAATGTTGCTACTATTGAGATTCTACATGGAATGGAATGTTGCTATTCCACTAGCAACATTCCATGTAGAAGGCTATGCAGGCTTCTGTTTCTGTGAGTACGTGCAGGACGTCAGACTCACAGAAACAGATGCCTGCGCAGCCACATTGGTGATCTGCAAGGGCTGACTTCTACATGGAATGTTGCTAGTGGAGGAGTAGCCTAGTAGTTAGTGCAGTGGACTTTGATCCTGGGGAACTGAGTTCAATTCCCACTGCAGCTCCTTGTGACTCTGGGCAAGTCACTTAACCCTTCATTGCCCCAGGTACAAATAAGTACCTGTATACAATATGTAAGCTACATTGAGCCTGCCCTGAGTGGGAAAGCGCGGGGTACAAATGTAACAAAAAATAAAATAAAAAATTTTCTACTGCGGGGGGCATTCCTAGCAGAGACTCTGGAATAGTGGGAAGGACTAATGTAAAGACAATGATCCGGTAAGACCTCATTTCTCCATATCAAATCCTATCACCTTTCCTTATTGTTTATCTTGATCACAATCATCAACGATAACTTTTTTGACATCAATTGAAAATTCACTCATATCGATCTTCCCAGAGGAGATGATTTAATTTAAGTATTTATATTCCTCCAAGCTTTAAGCGGATTACAGAAATACAGAAAACAGAGGAACAGCCCCCTGAAAAAACAATATTAAAAAACAATATCAATATAAAATACAGTATCAATGATAAATCGGTATACAATGCAATTAAATAAACTCCTTTACTATACAATATTCCAAGAAAAAAAGAATATAAAAGAACAGTATTAAAAAACAATGTCAATATAAGATACAATATCAGTAATAAATTAGAATAAAAATAAATGGACTGGAGGAGTGGCCTAGTGGTTAGGGTGGTGGACTTTGGTCCTGAGGAACTGAGTTGGATTCCAACTTCAGGTACAGGCAGCTCCTTGTGACTCTGGGCAAGTCACTTAACCCTCCATTGCCCCATGTAAGCCGCATTGAGCCTGCCATGAGTGGGAAAGCGCAGGGTACAAATGTAACAAAAATAAAATAGATACTATTGGAGATTCTGCATGGAATGTTGCTACTGTTGGAGATTCTGCATGGAATGTTGCTGTTCCACTAGCAACATTCCATGTAGAAGGCTGCGCAGGCTTCTGTTTCTGTGAGTCTGACGTCCTGCACGTACGTGCAGGACGTCAGACTCACAGAAGCAGAAGCCTGCGCGGACACATTGGTGATCTGCAAGGGCCGACTTCGCTAGTGGAATAGCAACATTCCATGTAGAATCTCAAATAGTAGCAACAGTGGAGGAGTGGCCTAGTGGTTCGGGTGGTGGACTTTGGTCCTGAGGAACTGAGTTCAGTTCCCACTTCAGGCACAGGCAGCTCCTTGTGACTCTGGGCAAGTCACTTAACCCTCCATTGCCCCATGTAAGCCGCATTGAGCCTGCCATGAGTGGGAAAGCGCGGGGTACAAATGTAACAAAAAAAAACAAAAAACAGAATTGTGTTTCAAGCCTTCTGTTTCAAACTGTAAGGTAAAGAGGCCCTTTCACACTTGATCTTTGTTGTTAAGCCATGTAAGTATACAACAGAACTGCCACAACTTACTTCAAAGAGGTGCTGTAATGGATTAGCTTTCAGGTTTTCTTCACAGCCAAACTGCTGAAATCCTATTCCCAGTAAACCTAAAACAAGTTTGGACGTCATCAGCATTTAACACAAGAATGACCCTCATAGACAGTCTGCTCCTAATGTCTGCAGGGGGGAGATTCTGCAAATCTCCTCCAACAAACAGGGGATTTAACACAACACAGTGAGCCAGATATTGTACATGCAATCCTGAACTATTTCAAAAACAAAACAAAGCACCCCAAACAAAAACTTTTGCAGCGTGTAAAAGGGCTATTTTCTACCCTTCAACCCATGGCACAGTGTGGGGACTATGCTCTTTCAGAAGGCATTGTTTATATATATATTCTTTTTTGTTACATTTGTACCCCGCGCTTTCCCACTCATGGCAGGCTCAATGCGGCTTACATGGGGCAATGGAGGGTTAAGTGACTTGCCCAGAGTCACAAGGAGCTGCCTGTGCCGGGAATCGAACTCAGTTCCTTTCTCTTTTATATCCATGTATACATTTCAATATCTAAATGAAAAGGATGAGGCCTTTCAGTTAATTATTACATGCCAGACCAGGGGAAGTATATATAGAAAACAACCCACAAGCAGTGGCGTAGCCACAGGTGGGCTTGGGTGGGCCAGGGCCCACCCATTTGTGGCTCAGGCCCACCCAACAGCAGCACATGTTTAGTGGTAACTTGTGGGAATCCCAAGCTCCGCCAGCTGAAGATTTTCCCCTGATGGTAACAAAAAAGCTACTCTCCACGACACTGGCACCTGCGCATGCTCAGTTTTCAGTGCAATACTGCTGCCAAGGCAGTGGCGTAGCCAAGGGTGGGCCTGGATGGGCCCAGGCCCACCCACTTTGGGTTCAGGCCCACCCAGTAGCAGCAGACCTATGATGTGACTGGCAGGGATCCCTAAGCCTCACCAGCCAAAAACTCCCAACAACTGTCCCTCCTCCATTCCTTGTAAATAGCAGATCTTCGCCTGCAGTGAGCAGCGACTGATTCATACTATTCACCCCAGCCCCACAGCCTTCCCTCTGATGTATTCCCACCTACGCGGAAACAGGAAGTTGCATCAGAGGGAAGGCTGTGGGGCCAACATGAGCAGTGTGTATTAGTTGCTGCATGCGAGGGAGGGAGGGAGGATGTTTGAGAGACCAAATGGCATGCAGGCGAGAGAGGGAGAGACCAAATCACTTGAGGGATAGGGCAAAGTTCTTCTGCCCACCCATCCTGGGCCCAGGCCCACCCTACATTGGGTGTCTGGCTACGCCCCTGTGCCAAGGTGGAAAGAAGCGTTTTCCCACCAGCTGAGACTTTTCTTTTTTTGGAGGGGGGGGGAGAACACTTGGAGCCCACCCAATTCTTGCCTAGGCCCACCCAAAATCTGTTGTCTGGCTACGCCCCTGCCCACAAGTACATCATTAACCAGAGTTTTGGCTATTTTAAATACTATATTTCACAAATATTTTCAGAATAGTGGCAGAGATCCCATTAAACCTTTCAAGTAGTAAAAGAAGTATATGGTAACAGACATTCTGGTAATTACATTACCAAGATTTATATTCTGCTCGCCAGGGGCGTAGCCAGACACCCAATTTTGGGTGGGCCTGTACCTAAGATGGGTGGGCAGAAGAACCCCGTCCCATCCCATGGCCCCACAGCCTTCCCTCTGATGCAACTTCCTGTTTCCGCATAGGTGGGAATACATCAGAAGGAAGGCTGTGGGGCGGGTGCGAGCAGTATGTATCAGTTGCTGCTTGCTGCAAGATCTGCTATTTACAAGGTATGCAGGAGGGACAGTTGTTGAGAGTTTTCAGCTGGTGGGGCTTGGGAATCCCTGCCAGCCACATCATAGGTGTGCTGCTACTAGGTGGGCCTGGGCCCACCCGGGCCCACCCTTGGCTACGCCACTGCTGTTCGCACCAAAATTTGGGGGGATTACAACCAGATTAACCAGCAAACAAACTGGGAAATACAAAAAATAAAATGATACCACAATCATTAGACAAGATTAAATAAATTATCTTAAAACACCGGCAAAGCATTCCAGTGTTTAGATGCGCGATAGGAAAACAGACTAGAGAAAATTTGCTTCGACCACAAGCTCTTAAATGTTGGAAATAGCAACCTTAAAGTATTATGAGTATTAATTCCTGAGCTCAAAACTTTGATCAGAGGGACCATATAAGCTGAGCACATCCCTGAACTATTTTATAAACAAAACACCACAATTTAAAAATGATTCAGCCCTCTACTGGTAGCCAATGGAGCTGAATATGAAGGGGGCAAAACTTGCACTGCCACTGAACTTGCAAAACTTGATTTGCACTGTTTACTCTATTTTGGACTTTTGTGGACTTTTGCACTAGCAGGATTTTCTATCTGGACTTTGCATTCACACTTGCACCTTTGCTTTGTACCAAAACCTCAGCTTTTCTATAATGAGCCTAGACTAAAACCTAAAACTGTATAGTTTGGACCTTTACTAGTAATATCTATTGGTTAACCAGCAGCTAGATAACAAGTTGTAGTAGTCAGCAATTTAGGTTTGTAAGGAAGGCAGTTGGCTCTGCCAGTGCAGTCTCGTGATCCATGCATAGAGGCTGTATTATGTGAATGTGCTGAAACACTGCAATAAGTTACATTTCTTGCAAAGTAACAATTTCTATGAAAGCAATGAAACTGACGTATCTTTTCTCTGTGAGAACTACAGAACCACTAATGTATTGCGCATGTGCATGTACTGCGCATGTGTATGTGTGATGTATGGTGTGTTTTATGCGCATGACCACTAATCTGTATAAGAACGAGTGTCAGGTGACGCTCGAGCCGCAGTATCCTGAGTCTGAACTTAGTACTGTGACAGCTAGCTAATAAAAGTTGCCTTGCTTTGGAAGTCAGCATCTCTGCCTCCTGATTTACTTGCTAATTAGTCCTGTTTCAAATATAATGAAAAGAAATATTGTCAAATTTCTTTAAAGAATAAGCCGTTTTTTGTTGGCAGTGAATTATATGGCGCATTTGTTCATTTTCCTTTTGCGGCCCACAAGGGATAGTGCTAACATTCATGCAGCCTTTTGGATTCTATATATGGCACTGATCCAAGATGTGTGTCCAATAAGATTGGCTAACGAGCCCATTACTGCCAATAATTGGGTGCTAACTGGCACCAATCTGGATTTGCACGTACACGGGCGCCCAAATCCCATAGCGGGCAACCCAAAAGAAGGCGGGTCAGGGGCATTCCTACAATTTGCATGCAGTGTTATAGAGTGCTGTTTCCCAAGTCCAGTCCTGGAGTACCCCTTGCTAGTCAGGTTTTCTGGATATCCATAACGAATATGCAGGAAAGATTTGCATATAATGGAGGCTGTGTATGCAAATTAAGTTCATGCATACTCATTGTGGGTATCTTGAAAACCTGACTGGCAAGGGGTACTCCAGGACCAGATTTGGGTAACACTGTTATACACTACCAGGGAAGCAAGCCCAAATTGGGCGTCAGAAATTACACCTGGTTTCAGCAGGCATAAGTCCTGGCACCCAAATTTGGCGGCACTCAATGCTGTTCTATAATGAGCACTCCTCTTTGATGTACCCATTGTAGAATACAGGGGCATATCTGGACTTCGCCGGTAGGGGGGTCCAGAGCCGAGGTGAGGGGGCACATTTTAGCCCCCCCCCCCCCCCGCCGCCAGAACCACCTCCGTGGCCCGCCCAATGACTGTCTCGACCGCCACCAACCCTCCGCCCACTGTCGCCTACCTTTGTTGGCGGGGGACCCCAACCCCAACCCCCACCAGCCGAAGCCGTCTTCCTTCATTGTTTCTTCTTTCTGAGTCTGACTCTGACGTCCTCAGAGTCAGACTCAGAAAAAGAATCAAATAACGAAGGCTGGCGGGGGTTGGGTTCCCCCGCCAGCAAAGGTAGGCGACGGCAGGATGGCGGCGGGAGGGGGGTTGCGAGGGCCGTCGGTAGGGGGGGTCCAGGGCCAAATCTATGGGGGCCCTGGCCCCATTACAGATACGCCCCTGGTAGAATAGTGTTGATCGCCAATGTTTTAGTGCCATTTACTGAATCTAGCCTTAAGAGCTTGATGCCTACGTGAGAAGTCCGACAACGCATCTATTTTACAGAGACAAAAATTGGTGTCTATGTGCCATTATAAAACAGGCTCCCAGAACCATGAACTGTGGTTGCAAGGTGGTAGACTTAAAAGTAATGTCAGGAAATTGGAGTAGTTGATGCCTGGAATGCCCTCCTGAGGGAAGTGGTGGAGAAAACAAAATGGTGACGAAATTCAAAAAGGTGTGGGATGAATACTAAGGATCTCTAATTAGAAAATAAATGGGTATAAAAAAGAAAAAAAATAGTTCTTCATAGCCATCTAAGCACCACCCGACACGCAAATACATATGCAACCAAGGCTGGTGCGATCTGGGTCCCGTATATGGCAATCCAGTTTAGGATGGGCTAGAGAGGGCTTCGACAGGAATTCCAGTAATTTGGAACATGAGGACAGTGCCGGGCAGACTTTTCTGGTCTGTCTGTGTCCCACAAATGACAAGATTGATTCGGATAGACTGAAGTGGGCTTTGATGGCAACTCCAATAGTTGGAATATAAGGACAGAGCCAGGCGAACTTCTACGGTTTATGTCCCAGAAACACACACAAAAAAAAACCTATGATCATCAAGTATATAATATCACATTCATTGTTGATTTAAATCTTGAATGTAACTGGTGGGCAGACTGGATGGACCATTTAGGTCTTTATCTGCCATCACTTACTATGTACCTACAGAAAAAAATGCCAAAAGACTAAAGTACATGAAAACAACTTTAGTCAGGTGAAAACGCTGGAGGAGTGGCCTAGTGGTTAGAGTGGTGGACTTTGGTCCTGGGGAACTGAGTTCGATTCCTGGCACAGGCAGCTCCTTGTGACTCTGGGCAAGTCACTTAACCCTCCATCGCCTGCCGCATTGAGCCTGCCATGAGTGGGAAAGCGTGGGGTACAAATGTAACAAAAATAAAAAATAAAAATAAAATAAACACAAGAGCATCTCAGAAACGTCTCATATTTTGAAAGTAGTAATAGTAATACATCATTTTTATGTACTGTCTGGTACCAAGAGCACTAGACAGTTAACAAAACAAGGCATTAAGCCTAAAGTATATAAACAATAGACAATTGATAAGGTTAAAATCATAACTAACTTTCTAAAAAGCCAAGATTTAAGCAATTTTCAAAAACACATATAATTATAGTAACATAGGAGATGACGGCAGAAAAAGACCTGCACGGTCCATCCAGTCTGCCCAACAAGATAAACTCAAATGTGCTACTTTTTGTGTATACCTTACCTTGATTTGTACCTGTCCTTTTCAGGGCACAGACCGTATAAGTCTGCCTAGCACTATCCCCGCCTCCCAACCACCAGCCCCGCCTCCCACCCACCGGCTCTGGCACAGACCGTATAAGTCTGCCCAGCACTATCCCCGCCTCCCAACCACCAGCCCCGCCTCCCACCACCGGCTCTGGCACAGACCATATAAGTCTGCCCAGCACTATCCCCGCCTCCCGCCACCGGCTCTGCACCCAATCTCGGCTAAGCTCCTTAGGATCCATTCCTTCTGAACAGGATTCCTTTATGTTTATCCCACGCGTGTTTGAATTCCGTTACCGTTTTTCGTTCCACCACCTCCCGCGGGAGGCATTCCAAGCATCCACTACTCTCTCTCCGTGAAAAAATACTTCCTGACATTTTTCTTGGAGTCTGCCCCCCTTCAATCTCATTTCATGTCCTCTCGTTCTACTGCCTTCGCATCTCCGGAAACATATAATTATGTTCTGACTTCAGTTCTACTGGAAGTGAATTTCATAATTGTGGGGCTATGACTACGAATAATTTCTTATGAGGACAGTCGAATTCAGGAAAGTGATGACACTTCTAATTTATAAAGAGTGTCACGGTCTACCTGGTCTATTTTAAGAATGAAAACTAAGCAGCTTAGACAGGACTCGTTCCATTTATAATTTTGTGTACAAAGTATAAGGGTTTGAACGCAATACGAGCTCTGACTGGTAGCCAATGTAAAGATGTTAGTAATGGGGTAGAAAAGTCCACACATTAACGAGCTGAATCCGAAGCACTGTATCTGTCATATCTTTGTGATACCACCCAATCCCTTTCACAAAATTTGTTACCCTTTATACAATTTCTTTTGTTTCATACACAAACCCAAATCTTTACAGCTGGATCACTGGGACTCATTCTCTAGCATGTGCTTCACCAGCTTCCCTCACAGAAGTGAGCAGGCCCAGAGGAAAAAGGAAAGACACCCAAACTAGGGCTTGCAATGCAACGTACCAAACTGCATACCCCAGTCCCCGAGATAGTTTAATCTTGTAACTTCATGTCCAAGTGCTTCCATCAAGTTAGCTATAAAATTACCTGTATAAAAAGACACACACACAAAAAAAACAGGTTAAAACTAAAAAAGAACACTTTTCACTCCTTGAAGTCTCACATGAAGTCCCCATTACCTCTCCTCTCTCCCTACATTCCTCCCCGTAAACTCCGCTCGCTGGACAAATCTCTCTTGACGTCCCCCTTCTCCTCCACTGCTAATTCCAGGCTTCGTTCCTTTTCCCTCGCGGCACCTTATGCCTGGAATGGACTTCCTGAGCCTGTACGCCTAGCTCCATCTCTACTTGTTTTCAAATCTATGCTGAAAACCCACCTTTTCACCACTGATTTTGGCTCCTAGCCACTAATCAATTCCCCTATCCTTGTTCCTTCTCACCCAGTACTTTCCTCACCCTTAATTGTCTTGTCTGTCTGTATTTTTAGACTGTAAGCTCTATCAAGCAGGGACTGTCTCTCTGTGAGGCTTATTTTCAAAGCACTTAGCCTCCCAAAGTTCCATAGAAACATATGGAACTTAGCCTCCCAAAGTGCTTTGAAAATATGCCTCCAAGTCAGGTGTTCAGCGCTGCGTGCGTCTGGTAGCGATATACAAATGTTAATAATAAAAATAATCTTCAGAAATTTCAATCCTGAAATTCTTCAAAACGTTCTCTTTTTGCTAAACTCTGCAGCCACATACCCAGGAGACAGTTTGAGAAAGACAATTGACATATTGTGAGAAGGGTAGTAGCAGTTTCAACTACAAAACTTAAACAGCCCCAAACTGTTCAGCAGACAAGGCACCCCAGTACCACCAAACAACAATGACATCTAATGGCCAAGATGACGATACTCAAGTGCCAAGTTTGAAGGAAGCTGTGGTCTGTGGCTAGAAGGCGGTAATCAGCAGTTGGCGTGCTGCACAGTTACGGCGGGTAGCATGTGAGCCTTACCGCTAAGTCAACGGATGGCGGTAAGGGCTCAGGCCGTAAATAGGCGTCTGCTAGTTTTAATTTCAGCGCATGCCCATTTCCTGGCCCAATTAAAAAAAGCCCTTTTTCCCAGCCACCTTAAATTAAAATGGCCCAGCATGCATCCAAAACATGTGCCCACACTACCACAGGCCACTTTTTGCCGCTGCTTAGTAAAAGGACCCCTTAGTCATCAAGCGTCTACAAACATTTCAAGGCACGGCTATAAGACTTCTGGATAATATTGGCAAACATGACCAAGTTACCCTTCTATATTTGAAGATTCATTGACTTCCTTTAAAGATTTGAGCTTTATTTAAATTGTTAGTGTTGGACACATACTTATGACAATATTACTTCATATTTATACACCCTAATTATTCCATATACACCTGTTAGGACTTTAAGATCAATGTAGATTGGTCATTCCATGGCTTTCTGAAGCACACTGGACATCAACAAGAGCTAGTGCCTTTTCTAGGGTTGCACCTACAGCATGGAATCAGCTCCTGAGAAAATTGAAGAGTCATGGGGTAGGAGGCAAGGTTCTGGTGTTGATTAGGAATTGGTTATTGGACATAAAACAGAAGGTAGGGTTAAATGGTCATTTCTCTCAGTGGAGGAGAGTGAACAGTGGAGTGACGCAGGAATCGGTACTGGGATTGATACTATTCAACATATATAAATGATATGGAAATCGGAATGAAGAGTGAGATCAAATTTGTAGCCCTTTTGTGTCTTATTCGTACAGATACAGACTAGCCCCTGATGCAGCCCTTTTGTGGGCGAAACACGGCCTGTGTTGGGCAACTGTCTTAAATACGGTATCTTCAATAAAATAGTTTGGATAATATACTGATCTGCTTGCTCATTTTCCACGTTGGATTTCGCAGATCGTTTGCCTTGCTATTTTCTGGGACTTTGTTTTTCCCAGTCCCAGTCTCTGATTCTGCTGCTCTCTATCTGTTCCCTTAACTCCGTTTCCAGGGCTTCCTTTCCATTTATTTCTTTAATTTCCTCCTTCTTCATTTCTTGCCATACATCCATAAGTAAAAGCTGGGTCCTCCTCCATGGAATTGACTGGAGGAGGTATAACATGAATCCAGCTTTTGCCTATTTTTTTCATCCATGTCCAGCATTTCTCCTCTCTTCCCTCCCCTGTATCCATATAAAGCAATAATTCTCTCTCCCCTCTCCTCCATCCAAGTCCAGCATTTCTCCTCTCTCCTCGCCAACCCCTCCATCCATCCATGTCCAGCAATTCTCCTCTATCTCCTGCTCTCCTCTCCATACATTTCTAGCATTTCTCCTCTGTTCCCTGCCCTCCCATCCATTTGCATCTCCTTCCTCTCTTCCCTCCCCTCCATCCTTGTCCAGCATGTCTCCCCTCTCCCTTGCCCTCCCCTCCCATTTCCAGCAATTCTCCTCTGTCCCGTCCTCCCCTGCCATCCATGTCTAGCGATTCTCCTCTCTCCCCTTCCCTCCATGTCCAGTGAATCTCTCTTCCCTGACCTTCACTCCCATCCATGTCCAATGATTCTTCTCTGCCCCGTCCTCCCCTGCCATCCATGTCCAGCGATTCTCCTCTCTCTCCTGCCCTCTCCTCCCATCCATGTCCAGCAATTCTCTCATCCCTGTCCTCCCCTCCCCTCCCATCCATGTCCAGCAATTCTCTCATCCCTGCCCTCCCCTCCTATCCATGTCCAGCAATTCTCTCTTCCCTGCCCTCCCCTCCATCAATTCTCCTCTCTTCCATGCCCTGCCATCAATGTCCAGAAATTCTCTCTTCCCTGCCCTCCACTCCCAGCCATGTCCCGCAATTCTCCTCTCTCCCCTCCATGTCCAGCAATTCTCTCATCCCCCATCGATGTCCAGCAAGTCTCTCTTCCCTTCCATCGATGTCCAGCAATTCTCTCTTCCCTGCCCTCCCCTCCCATCGATGTCCAGCAATTCTAACATTCCCTCCCCTCCCATCGATGTCCAGCAATTCTCCTCTCTCTCCTGCCCTCCCCTCTCCCATGTCCAGCGATTCTTCTTCCCCCAGCCCATCCTCGTTCTCCACTGCCTGCCAATAGAAAGACTGCCAGCGTCGGACACAGCAGTGCGAACGGTGCAGCAATTGAGAGAGGCTGGCAGCATCGGAGCTTCCCTCTGCGAGTCTTGCCTATGCGGAAACAGGAAGTTGAAACAACGTAGGCGGGACTCGCAGAGGGAAGCTCCGACGCTGCCAGCCTTTCTCAATCGCTGCCTGCACCGTTCGCGCTGCCGAGTCCTAGAAAAACAGTAAGTAGAGGAGCGAGAGGAAGGATGCAGGACTTGCTGGGAGGAAAAAAGGTGCCGGTATGCCATACTGGCACAAAAAAAGCCCTGGTTATTCGCCTTTTAGAAGGTGGGCTTCACAAATAACTAAACAGATTAGTTCAACTCTTTGGCTGCTATAGTAACAATATAGGCCCCACTGAACGAAAAGGTACCAAAAGTGGGGTATGTTTATACAGCAAGATAGAGAGATCTCAACTGAATAATCCTGCAAAATTTCAGCCTCAGGTATGGACTAATTACATCTTTAAAATATGAGAAATGTTTATCAATTAAAGAAAAAAAAAGTATGATTTCAGAAAAACGCATTTGATAAATAGCAAACTTAAAATATCTAAATCTCTGTAATATACTGAGATTATCGTATACAAAACTTTAAAAAATGAAAATTGCCCAAATTTACCTCTCAAAACTGTTATCTGTAAATTTGTAAACCTACTTTTCCAAATCAGAAGTAATAGCAGCAATTCATAATTTATTCTTCTGCTACATCATTCTTACCAATAATCGTGGAACGCAGGTGGCCTACGTGAAACCTTTTGGCAACATTTGGAGAGCTGAAAGTTACAGATATAATTTGTTAGAACAAGCTTTACAGCATTTTATTTACTGCTGTTGTGATGTAAAAATTCTGCTCACTTAAATTAGTGTTAAACATTTAAATTAAAAGCCAACAGAAAAACTCCACCATTCACCTAGTAGTTACTTTCCCCAAATCCCTCTCTCTATGGATCCTGAGGCAGGTGTACTCAAAATTTTATTCTTCGGGTGGGGGGGTGGGTCACATGCTTTCTCTCAGCATTTTAACTTTACACTCCCATTTTCCAATACATGTATACTCATATCTCTAATTGCCTCATACCCACCCCAGTTAGAGACACAACGCAGTTGTGGCAACCAGCAAGTGGTGAAGCTCAGAAGGAAGGCCAACAAATAAAGCAAAAAGAACACAGGGCCTGCGAATACTGAAGGCCTGCTGTGTCCCTACCAACTCCGTAAACTGGAAGTCTACATCAGGGTGGGCAGAAACATGGCAGGCATTCAGTACACACAGGTGATGAGGCCTCTTCCTGCTGAACTGTTTCTTCTTTTCCCAGCTTGATCCTTATCACTGCAATGGAGGGGGAAAAAAAACATTGGACCATGGAGAAGGAAAATGGAGTGCGAGATGCTAGACTGCCAAAGTAGAGGCAGAAACACTAGACTTATGGTGGAAAAAAGGGACTGGGGAGGCAGAAGAGAAAAGATGCTAGACCATGGGGAGGATGGACAAAAGATTATGGACTGTGGGAGAGGAAGAGAGAAAAAGAGGGGAGATGCTGGTAATGGGGAGGGTAAAGAGTGGGAAGAGGAATGGCCTAATGGTTAGTGCAGTGGGCTTTGATCCTGGCAACCTGGGTTCAATTCCCACTGCAGCTCCTTGAGACCTTGGGCAAGTCACTTAACCCTCCATTGCTCCAGGGTAAAAAAAAAAAAAAAAAAAAAAGATTGTGAGCCCTGTAGGGACAGAAAGTACCTGCATATAATGTGTACAGCACTGCGTATATCTAGTAGCGCTATAGAAATGATTAGTAGTAATGGTAGTAGTAGGAAAAGGAGAAGAGAGGGAACACCATACATGTGATAAAGGGGAAGGCAGAGGAGACAGTCTACAAGGCTGGAGGGGGAGAGATGCTGAACTAGGAAAGGAAGGAAGAAAAGGGGAATAGAAAATGGAAAGACCATAAAGGAAGGAAGAAAAGGGGAATAGAAAAGGGAGAGACCATGGTGGGACAGATTTGAAAAGGAGGATGAAAGAGAACGCGGTAAAGGGGGTATATGGAGACTGGGCAAGTATAGACAGAAGATAAAGTGATTGAAGGGGACGACCAATAGGAAAAGAAATGTGGATGGCAAAGGAACAAGAGAGAGAATAAAGCAGATGAGGGCTGGGAATTCATGCTGTTTATGGTACTGTAAGACTCACCGAGTGCCTTTTTGCAGAGTTTTGTGTTACATCACGGAATTGTTTTCATAAGTGTGTATATGGTGTAAAAATTGGTAAAATCGTGAAATAAAAAATTGGGTTTCAAAATACATGAAGTGTCACACATTATCCATGACGACTGCTGAAGACTGCTTACTTAGAAAACCCATTTTTTTATCAACAAGAATTTAAGTATTATGACTCGGATCTGTATATACCTTGTTGCCCGCCCCTCCCCCATTTTTGTGCCACTCCAAAAATTCAGTGCTGACTACGCCAATGACTCCATTGCAAAAATCACATTAACTGTAGCAGTGGAAACTATCCTGGCAATCCTAGGGTAGCACATAATGTACAAAACTGGAGGAATTTTCACACTGGAGCAAGATGATGGAGAAATTAGACCTTACCTGCTAATTTGCTTTCCTTTAGTCCCTCCGGACCGGCCCAGGATTGGACTGATGGTTGTGCACGCCTACCAGCAGGTGGAGACTGAGAAAAAAAACTCTGACTCTAGAGAGCCAATGAGAGCCCTGGTCCTGTGACCCTAGCCTCAGTATTTGAATAACCAAGCAGAAAGGAAAAGAAGGACCTATATTCTGTGCCCTGAGGAATTTAAGCAGCCAGGAAGCACAAGAGAAACCAACGTGCTTAAACTACGGCTTCGCCGTGACACTGGGCGCACCAACAACTCGGTTCAGAGCCGTGGCATGGCCAATTATGTACAGAAATGTGTATCCCATAAACTGTGCAAGTTGTATAATATTATGAACTGAATAACCAGAGAACTTGCAAAACATTTAACTTGTAGAACATAATGTATTTCTTATAGACCATAATGTATCTCCTTTAACTGTCTAACTAGCAGAACAGCTCTGTAGACGACAGTTGCATCTCTGTACACAGTAAAGTTGAGAACCATAGAACACGGGAGGGACCTGGGCCGGTCCAGAGGGACTAAAGGAAAGCAAATTAGCAGGTAAGGTCTAATTTCTCCTTCCTTAGCGTCCCTCCGGACCGGCCCAGGATTGGACTGATGGGACGTAACAAGGCAGTAGTCCTAAGGGAGGGACCCCAGCAAACCCGCTGTGAGTACGCGAGATGCAAAGACGGTCTCCTGACGACACTGCACATCTAGCCTGTAATGCTTAGAGAAAGAATGAAGTGACGACCAAGTCGCCGCCTTACAGATCTCCGCTGGAGGCACCAAGGAACACTCCGCCCACGAGGCTGCCTGCCCCCGGGTAGAATGAGCTTTAAGCGCTGCCGGAACTGGTCTGTCTGCCAAGAGATAAGCAGACGCTATCATTTCTTTGATCCACCGAGACAAAGTAGGCTTAGAAGCTGCCAGGCCCTTGCGGTGACCAGCAAACAGCAGAAAGAGGTGGTCCGAGCGACGGAAGTCCTCCGTAACCACAAGATACCGTTTAAGTACTCTCCTATCATCCAGAGTATGCAACTTTCGCTGCTCCTGCGTTCCGGATGAGGATCCCAGAATAGGAAGAAAAACCGACTGGGACATATGAAACCGAGATAGTACCTTGGGCAAAAAGGAAGGAACCGGCCGAAGGACCACTCGCTCTTTAGAAAATTCCAGAAATGGAGATCTACAGGAAAAAGCTTGCAACTCTGAGACTCTTCTAGCTGATGCAATAGCCACCAAAAACACCGTCTTAAGCGTTAAATCCTTCAGAGAACATGTTTGTAAAGGCTCAAAAGGAGGCTTTGTCAGTGACGAAAGCACCAGATTAAGGTCCCAAGATGGAAAAACCGATCTGACCGGAGGACGAAGAAGGCTGACCCCCTTCAAAAAAACGAGCCACCTCGGGAAGACTAGCCAAAGACTTACCCCTTATTCTACCTCTGAAACAGGACAGAGCTGCCGCCTGCACCTTCAGCGATGAAAGAGAGAGCCCCTTATCAAAACCTCGCTGTAAAAAGTCTAACATCTGAGGTACTGACGCTCGAAAAGGAACAATGTCAGCTTCTGCACACCAATCCTCAAAAATTCTCCACGTGCGAATATAGTTTAGAGAGGTGGAACGGCGACGAGACTGCAGCATGGTAGAAATCACTGGCGTTGAAAATCCTCGCTTAGTTAAACGAGCTCGTTCAAGAGCCAAGCCGTAAGACAAAATCGAGCTGGATCTGGATGCGGAACTGGTCCTTGAACCAGCAAAGTCTTGTGTGCCGGAAGACGAAGAGGAGACGCCACGGACAGACGCTGGAGATCCGCGTACCAGGGACGCCGAGGCCAGTCCGGAGCCACCAAAATGATCGGCCCCCCGTGGTCTTCGATCTTCTGTAGGAGTCGACCTATTAGTGGCCATGGAGGAAACGCGTAAAGAAGGCCGGAGGGCCATTGCTGCAAGAGGGCGTCTACCCCTGCCGCCCTTACATCTTTTCGGTGACTGAAGAAGCGAGGGACTTTGGAGTTGAGCCTGGAGGCGAAGAGATCTAGTACTGGAAGACCCCAGCGCTGTACTATCAACTGAAACGCCCAATCGCTCAGAGCCCATTCCCCGGGATCGAGAGTGTGACGACTGAGGAAGTCTGCTTGCACGTTGTCCACTCCTGCCACATGCGAGGCTGAGATGGCCGTGAGGTGAATCTCCGCCCACGCCAGGAGACTCTCCGCTTCCCGACACAGGAGACGGCACCTCGTACCTCCCTGGCGGTTGATGTAGGCTACTGCCGAGGCGTTGTCCGAGAGAACTCGCACAGCTGTGCCCTCCAGAAGAGAACCGAAGTGCAGCAGAGCTAACCGAATCGCCCTGGTCTCCAGAAAGTTGATGGATTGAACTGCTTCCAGCGGCGACCAGAGGCCCTGGGCCCACTTGTCCAGGCAATGAGCCCCCCAGCCCCGGAGACTGGCATCTGTTGTTAGAGGTATCCACCGCGGAGGCTCCAACGGCATCCCCACAGTGAGATTCTGCATCCATAGCCACCAAAACAGAGAGATTCGCTCCCAGAGCCACAAAAGCAGTCTCATCAGAAGGGAATCTGTTTGAGCAGACCACCGGGCCAGGAGAGACCACTGAAGAGATCTCATGTGAGCTCTGGCCCAGGGAACTACTTCTATCGAGGCAGCCATGGAACCGAGAACCTGAAGATAGTCTCGAGCACAAGGTACTTTCAGATGCATCAAATTCAGAATTTGAGACCGGAGCTTTAGGATTCTGCCCTGCGGAAGAAAAACTCGACCCCTCGCAGTATCGAAGGTGACCCCCAAATACTCTAGAGACTGAGAGGGAACCAAACGGCTCTTGGCTATGTTCACCACCCAACCTAGGGACTGCAGGAACGTTACTACTCGCTCCGTGACCTGACAACTTTCTTGATAAGACTTTGCCCTTATCAACCAGTCGTCCAGGTAGGGATGAACCAAAATCCCTTCCTTCCTGAGAGCCGCTGCAACCACGACCATCACTTTGGTAAATGTGCGCGGCGCCGTCGCCAGGCCGAAAGGCAGAGCGCGAAACTGATAATGCCGGCCTAGAATTGCAAAACGCAAAAACTTGTGGTGAGCAGGACGAATGGGAATATGCAAATAGGCCTCCATCAGGTCCAAGGCTGTTAAATACTCTCCCTTGCGCACTGCTACTATGACTGACCGAAGGGTCTCCATACGGAAACTGGTGACCTTGAGAGCGCGATTGACAGCTTTGAGGTCGAGAATAGGACGATGGGAGTCCTCCTTTTTGGGCACCACAAAGTAAATGGAATACCGACCTCGCTTGTACTCGGCAGGAGGAACTGGATAAATCGCCTGAAGATCTAAGAGCCTCTGTAGAGTCTCCCGAACCGCACGCACTTTGAGGGGAGAGCGACAGGGAGACTCCAGAAAGGCGTCTGAAATAGGCCTTGCAAATTCTAAGGCATATCCGTCTCGATCCACCTCCAAGACCCACTGATCTGATGTAATGTGGGCCCACCTCTGATAAAACTGAGAAAGCCGAACTCCGACAGGTACCAGAGAAGGGGCCCTCGCACCTTCATTGGGAAGTACGCGCAGGGGAGCGAAAATTGCCGCTTGAGAATCTGCCTCCTCTGCGGTAACCTCGAAAGAACTGGTTCCTGGTAAAGAAACGCGATCTCTGAGGCTGAGAAGCTTTATCAGGCTGAAATCTACGGAAAGACCTTAGCCTACCACGTCCCAACAAGGCACCCCGACTGGACAGGCGAGGCCGATCTTCAGGGAGACGAGGTACCTTAGAGTCTCCTAGGGAGTGAACCAATTTGTCCAAATCCTCTCCAAACAAAAATGAACCCCTAAAGGGAAATTTACTTAACTTAGACTTGGAGGCCGCATCTGCCGACCAACCTTTCAACCAAAGAGAGCGGCGAGCTGCAACTCCCAGGGCCAAAGATTTAGAAGATGCCCTCAACAGGTCATACAGAGCATCGGCTAGAAAAGCAGAGCCCGTTTCAATCTTTGCCACCTCGACATCTATAGCTGCGAGATCATCCGAAGATCTATCCAGGACTCTCTCGGCCCAACGAAAACAGGCCCTGGCCACTAAAGATCCGCAAATGGCCGCCTGCACTGCCAAAGAGGAAACCTCAAAATTATGCTTCAAAAGAGTGTCCAAACGCCTGTCTTGCGTATCTTTAAGCGCCGTTCCTCCATCTACTGGGACTGTGTTGCGTTTAGTAACCGCAGAGACCACAGCATCAACCACTGGGAGCTTAAGAAGTGCTTTATCAGCTTCGGGCACCGGGTATAGACGAGACATAGACCTAGTAGGCCGAAAAGCAGCATCCGGGACCTCCCACTGCGCTTTAATGACATCCCAAATGTCCTCATGCATAGGAAAGGTCTTGCTGGAAGCCCTAGAGCCCTTAACGAACAAATCAACCTTTCGGACTTGTGAAGCTGGAGGCTGATCATCAAAATTTAAAGTAGTAGCCACCATAGCAATAAGATCCTGTAAATCTTCCTTATGAAACACTCTAGCCACCGAGGGATCTTCCCGCTGGCCCAAAGGAACAGTGTCAGGATCTAAAGAGGAAGGATCCTCCCAAGCCAGCTCATTAAGTGCCGGTCCTAAGTCTTCCACTTCCTCCAAAAAAGGCATGTCTGAACTATGCTCTGGTACCAGATCTGAAGGAAACTCACATGTCCTAGGCTTAGCTGCAGTAGGAACCGAACTGCCCATAGCCCCTGACAGCCCCGCTGTAGCCCCTGCCAGCCCCGCTGCTGAACCCTCTCGCTGCATCAGGAAGGCCTGGTACATCTGAATAACAAACTCAGGGGGAAAACCTCCTCCCTGAGTGGCTGTCGAATGTACCAGGACCTCCGTATTGAAATCTCCCAAAATCGCGGAGTTTAAAGGGCCAGACGCGGCACCCGACGTTGAAGGAGCAGGAGACAAAATGGCCGCCGTTCGCGCCACTTTCGCCGCGGGCGCTTCAAGAACTAAGCCAGAGGCCTCCAAACTAGGAACGAGGGAGCGCGACGGCAAAATCGGAACCCCCGACGGAACCGAAGACAAAGTCGGCGGAGGAAGAGAAACGGCGGGCATGTCAAGCGCTGTACAAAATTTACAGGAGCCGGAGGCATTAACCCCCCGACGCTGACAGACTGCACATCTTTTCAACTTTTCCGCCATCGCGGAAACAAGCGAGCACTCGCGAGAAAGCGGCAACGCGGTTCGCGCCTTTTTAAACAGCCTATTTAGCAGCTAAAAAAACCCCGAAGGCTGACAGGAGCAATAAAAGGGTACTGGCTTGCCTTCGTTCGCTTCCCCTATCTCGTATCTCTTTTTTTTTTTTTTTTTAAACAGGTGCTGAAAACCCCACACAGAGTTGAAAACAGAGCTGCCTGACAGAGCTGCCTGCTCGTTAAGTCAGCGGGGAACAGATAACTCAGCTGTTCAGTTCTTTTTTTTTTTTTTTTTTTTAAAGCACTGGCTGCCTCTCCCAAAGGCAATACTCCTTTACAATGAAAGGGTAGCCCTTCCCTTAATTCTTAATAATGCTGTTTGAGGATACATCAGAAGGGAGATGGGGAGGCAATAGGGGGGAGGGACTCGGGGCACCCGAGTTTAACACCCCAGAGGCTGAACACTAAGGCACTTAGTATCAGGAATGACCTCAATAAAATTCCTGGGCACAGAAGAACCAATAAAGAAAATATCTACAAATACCAAAAAGAGAGACTAATAAGCTCACGTCCTACCTGCTGGGAGACTGAGAAAATACTGAGGCTAGGGTCACAGGACCAGGGCTCTCATTGGCTCTCTAGAGTCAGAGTTTTTTTTCTCAGTCTCCACCTGCTGGTAGGCGTGCACAACCATCAGTCCAATCCTGGGCCGGTCCGGAGGGACGCTAAGGATACTATTATTTACCCCACTCCCTTGTATACCAGTAAGTCGGGGGAAGTCAGCATCAACTGCTCTATCCAATGCCTGAAGCATCTGGTTTCAGAAATCATGAATGTAGCCAGAATTTAATTTTGGAGGAGGCCCAGGGGCAGGGGCAAACACTTCCTCACCCCACCCCCCCCACCACCTCTTTAGCCACCACTGCATCATACCTCTGCTGTCGGAGATGTTCAGACCCCGCAAGCTAAACAGATCCATTGCTGGAGCCCCCACACGTGCTGTCTGAGCAGCAAGGAAGCCGGTGGGGGTTCTAGTCTCCAAAACCGACACTTTCGTGCATGCTCAGTTTAAAGTATGAACAGCGTATCCATGAAGTGCCGGCATTGGTGGGCTTGAGCAATCTGCCAACTTCCTACAGATCAGGCAGCATGAGCGGGGGGACTCCAGCAGCGAATCTCTACAGCTGGTAAGGATTGAGCATCCCCTGGGAGGGCCAGCCAAAAATCTGGTGCTGCAAGTTTGAAGGGGGTCTGATTCCAAAACAGAGGGGGAGACCCCCCTCCCCGTGGCTACACCACTGCCAGAAATAAACATACTCAAATGTTGCAAAAGTATTTGTACCTATTTGTAAACAACTCCTATACCATTGTTTGATTTGAGTGAGAAAAAAAAAAAAAGAAGCATTCACTTTAGCATAGTTTTGCATAATTCAGATTTTTTTTTCAGTGCATACATTTGCTAGAAAACTTGATCAGCTTGGAAAGCTCTTCTTTTTTTAAACTTGTTTTCTGACCTCACTCATTGGCGAGTATCTTATTTCACTCGAAAAATATAATGAAATATTTGAGACCTCACCTGAAGTTCTGTGCTCAGTTCTGGAGGCCACATCTTCAGAATCACAGACAAAAGCAGAGGCACAAGGTAAGTTTTAAAGCTCTAATATGCATATCTAGAGAAGCAGGTTAAGAGGATAATAAAGCTGTGTTGTGTACACTTACCTAAAATCAACCACCACCTTTTCTCTTGGAAAAACAGAAAGGAGTTCACTTTTAAATCCATACTGAGAGCCATCTTTGGATACTTGCTGCACGATAGTCTGAGAATGCAAGTGAAAATGCCTCAGGTATATTAAAGCAGAATTATATGAAAATCATGATTCATTGTGTATCAAAATGGCTTCATCTAACTCAATGATTATCAGTCTTTTTGTTGCTGTGACGCTACGATCGCAGCCAAATAAAATTGTGGGACCACCCGGAGGCACAGAGAGCGGAGGATACTTACATGTAGCAGGTATTCTCCGAGGACAACAGGCTGATTGTTCTCACATGTGGGTCGACGTCCGCATTGGCCCAGGAAACGGCAAATTCTTTCAAGCAAAAAAAAATAAAAGTTTTGCCAGAGTCTTCTGGCGCGCGAGCAGACGAAGAAAGACGAAGAAAGACTAAGGAGGCTAGGGCTATACAGCTTGGAGAAGAGACGGCTGAGGGGAGACGTGATAGAGGTATATAAAATAATGAGTGGAGTGGAACAGGTGGATGTGAAACGTCTGTTCACGCTTTCCAAAAATACTAGGACTAGGGGGCATGCGATGAAACTACGGTGTAGTAAATTTAAAACAAATCAGAGAAAATGTTTCTTCACCCAACACGTAATTAAACTCTGGAATTCGTTGCCGGAGAAAGTGGTGAAGGCGGTTAGCTTAGCAGAGTTTAAAAAGGGGTTGGACGGTTTCCTAAAGACAAGTCCATAAACCGCTACTAAACGGACTTGGAAAAATCCCAAATTCCAGGAATAACATGTATAGAATGTTTGTACGTTTGGGAAGCTTGCCAGGTGCCCTTGGCCTGGATTGGCCGCTGTCGTGGACAGGATGCTGGGCTCGATGGACCCTTGGTCTTTTCCCAGTATGGCATTACTTATGTACTTATGTACTTATGAGCGGACAACTTCCCGCCCATCGCGCGAGCGTGCCTCTTTAGTTAAATCAAAAAGCCTACAAATAACAACTCCAAAGGGGGGCGGGGCAGGTTTGTGAGAACAATCAGGCAGCTGTCCTCGGAGAATACCTGCTACAGGTAAGTATCTTCGCTTTCTCCGAGGACAAGCAGGCTGCTTGTTCTCACATGTGGGATATCCCTAGCAACCAGGCTCACTCAAAACAATGAACATTGGTCAATTGGGCCTCGGCGAGGACGTAACATAGATTGACCTGAAACCATAAACAACTGAGAGTGCAGCCTGGAACAGAACAAAAATGGGTCTAGGGGGGTGGAGTTGGATCCTATACCCCAAACAGATTCTGCAGCACCGACTGCCCAAACCGACTTTCGCGTCAGGTATCCTGCTGAAGGCA
Source organism: Microcaecilia unicolor (assembly GCF_901765095.1). Taxonomy (NCBI): domain Eukaryota; kingdom Metazoa; phylum Chordata; class Amphibia; order Gymnophiona; family Siphonopidae; genus Microcaecilia; species Microcaecilia unicolor. The sequence goes on along the minus strand of NW_021963040.1, from coordinate 124,615 downwards.
GTAGTGAGATGTGAATGTATGGACTGATGACCACGTTGCAGCCTTGCAAATCTCCTCAATGGAGGCTAAGCGAGCCACTGACGCAGCCGTGGCTCTAACATTATGAGCTGTGACATGGCCCTCTAAAGACAGCCCAGCTTGGGCATAAGTGAAGGAAATGCAATCTGCTAGCCAATTAGAGATTGTGCATTTTCCAATGGCGACTACCCTCCTGTTGGGATTGAAAGAAACAAACAAACAACTGGGTGGACTGTCCGAAGGGCTTTGTCCGCTCCATCTAAAAGGCCAATGCTCTCTTGCAGTCCACGGTATGCAAACTGCTTTCACCAGGGCAGGTATGAGGATGGGGAAAAAATGTTGGCAAGACAATAGACTGTTTCAGATGGAACTCAGACACCACCTTCGGAAAGAACTTAGGGTGCATGCGGAGGACTACTCTGTTGTGATGGAACTTGATATAAGGTGCACGCACTACTAAGGCCTGAAACTCAGACTCTACGAGCTGAAGTAACAGCCACCAAGAAAACGACCTTCCAGGTCAAGTACTTCAGATGGCAGGAATTCAGTGGCTCAAAAGGAGCTTTCATCAGCTGGGTGAGAATGACATTGAGATCCCATGACACTGGTGGAGGTTTGACCGGGGGCTTCCTTCAGTACCTTATGCAGAGGAACTGTCACAGCCTCTTTAGGTGGAGAAGAATAATCCAGGACCTCAAGCATCTCAGTCCTGGGCTCATCCTCAACTTCCACAGGGAAGTGAATAGCCGTAGCCATTTCCCAGACAAAAGAGGAAAAGGACAGACTCTCCGGTGGAGATTGATTCTTCCCCTCCGCCAGAAACGAGACTGAGGGAATCCCAAAGGACTCATCAGAAGAGAAGTACCTGGGATCCTCTTCTGACTTCCACGAACGCTCCTGCTCAGTATTGGACAGAACCTGAGTTAAGGTGCTTCAACACTAAACCTGCCTCGACGCCGAGGAGCGATGTCCTCTATGGCGATGTCGAGAGGCCAATGCCCGGTCCGACTGTGGCGAAGCTCCCTCCACCGATGTTGAAGGGGAGTTGACTTGGGTGGCAGCTGATGTGGATGCCGCAAGCGGCATCGCGGTCGGGGACCTCACCACAGGCGAAAGGCCAGAGAGCTGTAGCAGCAGGTACAGAAGGCGCAAGCACCCCTGACACCGAAGCTGACTGTCGTAGCAGTCCCTCCAGAAGTTCTGGAAACAAGGCCCGGATTCGCTTGTCGAGAGCCACCATCAGAGAAGGCTGCGGGGTCGATGGGACAGGCAGTGTCAGAATCCATGGAGGCTCGGGAGCAGGTACCGGGCGGCCAAGGCATCGGCACCTCCTGTATTGAGGGGGAGCAATCCTCTCGGCGCCGCCGCTTTTCAGGTGCCAATTCTCTCGGCGCCCCGGAGCTCCCAGTACCTTGTGTCAAAGGAGAATGATGACAGTACTTCTTCGCCTTCGCTCAACGCCAGTCATCGAGACTCCTTGGTACCGACAAGGAAGATATGGAATTCTCACGTCTCCTCCAGGCCGGGTCCGACAAAGGCCTGTCCCGGGAGGCCTGCATAACAGGAGGCCTTGAGGCAGGTGGAGACCCACTCGACGCCTCACTGCTCCCAGCGGGAGTTGGTCTCTCAGTAGCCATTACCCTTCGTCCCGACGTCAATGCACCTGTCTATGTTGACGACGCCACCGACCTCGGTACCAATGTCAAAGGACCGGACTGAGTCCCAAAAGGTTTTTCTTGTTGGGCTTCTCGAGACGCTTTGAGTCCGTTTCTTCATACGAAGACACAGACTACAAGTGGCTGGGCTATGGTTGGGCCCAAGGCACTGGCTACACCAGGCGTGGGTATCAGTACCTGAGATAGTCCGGTTGCACCGCGTACAATGCTTGAAACCGCTGGGTGTCTTCGATGACATGGAAGGAAAAACGGCTTTGCCGAAATCAAAAGACACGATTGTGCCTTTGAAAAGAAAAAAAGGGCACAAAGAAAGAGGGAAGAACCCGGCCACGTCGAAAAAGAAAGAAAACTTATAAAAAGGGGCTCAACTAAGAAAAAAAAATACGGGAAGGTATATATATATATATTTATTTTTTATTTTTATTTTTTAATTATGAAAAGAAAATAAATGGTTGGTCGTAAAGACTCTTTCCTAGGCCACACGATGAGAAGATTTGAAAACGCTGTCTCTTCACCGCGGACAAGAAAAAACTAAAGAGGCACGCTCGCGCAACGGGTGGGAAGTCGCCCGCGCATGCGCGATGCTCGCGTGTTCTGGCAATTTTATTTTTTTGCTTGGGCCAATGCGGACGTCGACCCACATGTGAGAACAAGCGGCCTGCTTGTCCTCGGAGAAAAATGGTGTACCTACGAAGAGCCTACCCAGGTCATGAACCTAAATGTGGGTTTTGTAATCCCATTTGGATGTCCCGACCCACAATTTGGGAAACTCTGTTCTAACTGCTGCCCACATACCTGGAGCACGGACCTAAGAGCAAGACTGCCACTAGCCTAAACAGATCTTGGACAGTGCCCTGTCAACACTACGGTCATGCCACGCAGCCAAATGGGAACTAACTTCTACTGTTATAGTGACAGCAACATAATTAACTTGAGCTCATCTTGCCACCTCTACCAATGGCCCTGATAGATCATCTTCAAAGCACACGTACAGTAACATGCAGAAATTCTTTTGGGTGATTCAGCACAACAAATCATAACCTCCAAAGTATTATTAAAGACATTCTAGGAACCCCTGCAATGCACCACTTGTTTATTCTCCTTTGGAACAAACCAGACTGTTTCTTTTTAGGAATGCTGTTAGCAGCACCATAAGGAGGTCAGGCTAGAAAACATTCCACCGGAGATGAGAGCTTTTTAAGCGCCCTACATTTTAATTAAACATGAATCATTACCATGTTTGCACACAACTTGGCTGCTGAGACACCTCTGAACTAAAGAAAAAGGATGTTTATGAACAGCTGACTTGCTATATCATGCCTCCACTTAAGCATTAGCAACATACACACTAAAGATGTCATGACAGGCTTGCTTTTATGCCATCAAACCTGTCTCACCATTACTGCCCGACCCATCGAGTGGCACACTCCCCCTCACAACCCCTCCCACAGATACTCCTGCTCCCCAGTGTCTAGCGGCACTGCCGTCTACTGACTGATACTCCCAATCCTCAATGGCACCCCCCCCCCACTCCCTGCTTAGCCACAACCTCCCTCCCTCACTCCAAAAAAAAAAAATCCCTGTGTTTAGTGGCTCCCACTCAACCCCTCCACTCCCCCAACTCAGGAATTCCCCATCATATCTTAAGAAGCAAGAGCGATGCCCACTAGCTCCTGCCTCCAGTGTCGCCATCTTGAAAAATGGAGGCATCCTGCAGTTGCACCAGGTGGGGTCAGTCTGCCATATAAGGGAAAAATGGTAGCAGCAGTGGAAGCAGCGAATAGGCATTGCTCCTGCCCTCTTAAGGTAGATAAGGTAGTAGGTGCCACTAGACACTACAGATATTATATATTTTTTTTAAAAATGGATGCCAATACAGAACGGTACCAGGATAGTACTACTACTACTATTTAGCATTTCTATAGCGCTACAAGGCGTACGCAGCGCTGCACAAACATAGAAGAAAGACAGTCCCTGCTCAAAGAGCTTACAATCTAATAGACAAAAAATAAATAAAGTAAGCAAATCAAATCAATTAATGTGAACGGGAAGGAAGAGAGGAGGGTAGGTGGAGGCGAGTGGTTACGAGTCAAAAGCAATGTTAAAGAGGTGGGCTTTCAGTCTAGATTTCGTAGGGGCTCAGGAAGTTTATTCCAGGCGTAGGGTGCAGCGAGACAGAAGGCGCGAAGTCTGGAGTTGGCAGTAGTGGAGAAGGGAACAGATAAGAAGGATTTATCCATGGAGCGGAGTGCACGGGAAGGGGTGTAGGGAAGGACGAGTGTGGAGAGATACTGGGGAGCAGCAGAGTGAATACATTTATAGGTTAGTAGAAGAAGTTTGAACAGGATGCGAAAACGGATAGGGAGCCAGTGAAGGGTCTTGAGGAGAGGGAGGATAGTGAAGTTGGGGAAAGGAGGAGTGCCAGTACACTCTCAAAACAACCCTCCTATGCTGCCCTGGACCAGGCATCCATTTTTCTCATGTTAATTGCACAACCAAAAAAACTTTAATTTTTGCATGCCACGGAATAGCTAAACACCACATCTGAATTAGTGCAGTGTGTGGTAAGGCTTTCCTGGCGAGTTAACACTCCGATTGAAACCCCTTCTGCATTGCTATCCCGTGGTAACCATGCAGCAGCTTTCTGCTTTGGCACCTGGGTGTTAAATATTTAGCAGCAGTGAACCAGCTATGAGTGACGTGGGAATGTTTCCTCCCTATAAGCAAAGACCATCTGTGAGAAGGCTCTACTGCTATATGACAGGCTGAAATCTAACATTCAAAAGTCACATGCTAGATGTTGTAGAGATGGCCGTACAGCACAAACCAACTCTTACTTTGCCCTGCTCTTCGTTTCATGTGTAGGACTGCAGAGGAAGGCATAACTTTGGACTCTCAATCTGTAGACAGCTTTAGACTAGTTAGCAATTAGGCAACATTTTGTGAAAGGGGAAAACACAGGCTCCACCTCAAATAGGGAGAAACAAACAAGTTAGCACTATTGTATAACAGCTGTTCTAGCTCCTTTTTTAACTAGATATTAGGGGAAAGCTTACATTTGTTCAGAAATGCATGAATTCGAATAAAGTGTTTGCAAAAGATAATGGCAAAACACTGAAGTTAAACAATCCCAATAGCAAGGCTGTAGTAAAAGCTGAAAGTCCAGGTGCATTTAAATGGAAGGGGAGGGATTTTGGATTTAGCTCATGCTTTTTCAGTAATAGCTGAAGGTGGTACTCAGGTACAGTAGATATTTTCCTGTCCCTGGAAGGTTTAACAAATTTGTTCTTAAGGCAATAGAGGATTAAGTAATTTGCCCAAGATCACAAGGAGCATCAGTGGGATTTGAACCTGGCTTCCCTAGTTCTTTCGACCCACTGCTCTAACCATTAAGCTACTCAACAAAGATAAATTATTCTAAACCCCATCAACTGCTAGGCAGCTAGCGAATACAAAAAAAACAAAATAAACCCTACTCTTTAAACTGTCCATGTGAGGAAGCGCCTATGCAAACCCTAGTTCTCCTTAAGAGCACTCCCTCACCAGGCTGCTTCAAGAATAGGTATGTTATCTTGTCTAGCCAGGAGGGCAAGGTTCAGGCAGAGAGTAGGAAGAACATAAGAACAGCCATACTGGGTCAGACCAATGGTCCATCCAGTCCAGTATCCTGCTTCCAACAGTGACCAATCCAGGTCACAAGTACCTGGCAGAAACCCAAACAATAATAACATTCCATGTTACCAATCCCAGGGCAAGCAGAGGCTTTCCCCGTCTATCTCGTTAGCAGACTATTTTGTCTTTCATTTTGCTTAGGTAGTACCGGGCTTACCTTTGCTAATAATTCTCTGTTTATTTTGAAGTTTATTGTTCCAGGTCCACTGCTTATCTCATTTACTACCGCATCACATTTTAGCTGCAAAACAAAACAGAGAATATAATACAGGCTTTTTAAGAGTGAAATATAATCTGTGACTAACGGTGCAAATCATGGATGTGCATGGTTCCCATCATACCTGCTCCAGCAGTCTCTGGGTCTGTGCCTGAAGGTCCTGTCTGGACAGTCCTTTGCCATTCTCCACCAGAGAGTCCACAAAGAGCTGGAAATCCACACTAGGCCTGCAGCACAACATCAACCCATGCAAGAATTACCGGCACATCATACAAGAGCCATTGGTAACCCATAACTAAAGTCATAGGTGAAGAAAACTCAGAGCATCAGATGAGGAAAGCTTCCTAAACCTTTCCTGGTGACCCCATTCCCAGTCAAGCGTTTAGGAGATCCAAAATAAATATATATGACATAACTGCATATACAGGGTTACCAATGCATGTAAGTTTATCTGCAACATATTCACTGGAAATTTCCTACAAATCTGACTGACTATGGGGTCATCATGACAGGGTCGATAAGCCCTATTCTAGAATGACCTGCACTATCAATTCCAAACATCTCAAGGCAATAATTTAAAAAACCTGAGCTTATTTTCATAAATACAGCACAAGTGAGAGTGAAACTCAAAGCAAGATGATTGTCCTTCAAAGAATGGAAAAAGGACCCAAACAAAGAAGATACGAAGCAACATAAGCACTTTAAAGAAGGCTAAAAGAGAATATGAAGAGAAACTTGCCGCAGAGGCTAAAACTCACAGTAACAACATTTTCAGGTATATCAGAAGCAGAAAGTCTGCGAGGGAATCCATTGGACTGTCAGATCACGAAGGAGCAAAAGGGGTGATCAGGGAGAACAAGGCCATAGCAGAGAAACTGAATGAATTCTTTGCTTCTGTCTTTACGGAAGAAGATTCAAGAGATCTGCCTGTACCAGAAATGGTTTTCATGGGTGATGATGTGGAAGAATTGAAAGAAATATTGGTAAACCTGGAAGATGTACTGAGCCAAATTGACAATTTAAAGAGTAGTAAATCACCTGGACCGGACGGCATACATCCAAGGGTACTCAAAGAACTCAAGCATGAAATAGCTGATCTGACGTAAGTAATATCAAACCCGTTGTTAAAATCGTCCGTAGTACCTGAAGATTGGAGGGTGGACAATGTGACGCTGATTTTTTAAAAAGGGTTCTAGGGGTGATCCGGGAACTTATGGGCCTGTAAGCCTGATGTCGGTGCCGAGCAAAATAGTGGAAACTATTATAAAGAATAAAATTATAGAACATGTAGACGAACATGGTTTAATGGGACAGAGTCAGAATGGCTTCAGCCAAGAGAAGTCTTGCCTCACCAACTTCCTTCATTTTTTTGAAGGCATGAATAAACATGTGGATAAAGGTGAGACAGGTTCATGTAGTGTATCTAGATTTTCAGAAATCTTTTGATAAAGTTCCTCATGAGAGACTCCTGAGAAAATTAAAGAGTCATGGAATATTAGGCAAGGTTCTGGAGGAGTGTGAACAGTGGAGTGCCGCAGGGATCTGCACGGGGACTGATACTATTTAACATATTTATAAATGATATGGAAATCGGAACCACGAGTGAGGTGATCAAATTTGCAGATGATACAAAACTATTCAAGGTTTTAAAAACACATTCGGACTGTGAAATATTGCAGGAAGACCTTAGGAAATTGGAAGGCTGGGCGTCCAAATGGCAGATCAAATGTAATGTGGACAAACGCAAGGTGATGCACATAGGAAAGAATAATTTGAATCATAGTTACCTGATGGAATTAGAAAAGGGAAAAAGAAGCACAACAGGACATCCCTATGAGTAAAGACTAAAGAGGCTAGGATTCTTCAACTTGGAAAAGAGAAGGCTGAGGGTACATATGATAGAGGTCTATAAAATATTGAGTGGGGTGGAACAGAACAGACTAGGGGGGGGCACGCAATGAAGCTACTAAGTAGTAAATTTAAAATAAATCAGAGAAAATATTTCTGCAGTTAGCTTAGCAGGGTTTAAACAAGGTTTGGATAATTTCCTAAAAGAAAAGTCCATAAGCCATTATTAAGATTGACTTGGGAAAATCCATTGCTTATTACTAGGATATAAAGCATAAAAATCTGTTTTACTCTTTTGGGATTTTGCCAGGTATATGAGACCTCGATTGGCCACTCTTGGAAACAGGATGGTGGGCCTGATGGACCTTTGATTTGTACCAATATGTCAATCCTTTTGCTGTTATGATCACTAACCAACTTTGATGTAGAAACCTAGAAAAATGTACTGTCTACCCAATCCATGCCATCTATTCTCCTTATCACTCACTATCTTAGAGATCCTATGTACTTGTCCCAAGCTCTCTTGAATTCAGATATTGCTTTTGTCTCCACCACTTCCACCGTGAGACTGTTCCACAAATTCAACACTCTTTCCATGAAGTAGTATTGCCTCAGGTTACGTCTGAGTCTATCCCCTTTCACTTTTATCCTATACCTCCTCGTTCCAGAGCTTCCTTTCAATTGAGAGGCTTGCCTCCTGTGTATTTACACCACATAGGTATTTAAACGTCTATCATATCTCCCCTCTCCCACCTTTCTTCCAAAGTACACATACTGAGATCTTTAAGCCTGTCCCCATACACTTTACGACAAAGACCACTTATCATTTTAGTAGCCACCCTCTGAACAGACTCCATCCTGTTTATAACTTTTTGAAGGTGTAGTCTTGTAAGCATTTATAGATGAATAACTCTGCTGGGCAAAGCTACCCAATGAGCAATTCCCAGGTTCCGTTTACAGGAGTCTGGCTAAACCAACTTCCTAGCTCTGTCCAGGGGTTATATATTATAAAGGAACCTGGCTGTTCTGGGCCTACACCAGAACGTTTCTTCTGTTAGAGAGAACTGGAATAAAAGTAAAGTCACTGCTGTGAAATATATTAATTTATTATATAGGTAAGAAAATAGAATAATACACCCTACACTACAGCTCAGCTGTACAAATGTAGCTCCCTTATGCTGATAAGCAACTGTAGAATGTATTGTCTAACTAAAACACTGATATCACTGGTTACTAGGTTATTACTCAATCCTGATTAGTAATACTGACTAGGTCATGAAGTAATACAGTTAGCAGCACATCTTCCTGATCACAAAGTTCTGACTAACCCGCCTTTGCTGAGGTAAGAACCCACTAGCTAATCCCCGACTATAGGAAATAAATCTCTGTAATCCTCACCGAGCCAACTCTAGGTGGTCTCTCAGATGAAGTGGACACAGGTTTTTCCTTTTAGACTCCAGCTGTTTTCCACAGCGAGTCCCCGTCTTAGGAAACAACACAGGCTCTCTGCAGCATGTAGGATTATAGTCTCTCTGGCCGATAGAGTGAACCAACAGGTACTTTCTTCAGATGGTCAGTTCACAAGGTTGTGGACCACTTCAGGTCTCGCTGGTCTTCTTTTCAGCTACCCTTCTTCCAGTAGAACCAGACAAATTCTCCCTTTCTTCTTTTCTTTCTTCTTCTGTCTGTCCTCCTTGTACTTCTCCTTCTGGTCTCCCGCTCTCTGGCCACTGATTCCCAGGTGACCAGACAGCAACCAATCAGGATCTTGTCCAGCTCCTTCCCTGAGCAAGAAAAAAAAACCTTTTTTTTTTTTCTTCCAGTTGTTACATTGTGGTATGCATTCCTGTCTCTCATCAGACTCGCTGGCACCACGGCCTTACCCCCTGTAGCTCATCAGGGAGGTGCAAGGGTCAGGTAGCCCACTGCATATCCTTGAGTTTTTTTCAGACCTGCCAGTTATTTACCACAAGCAGAGCTCTGGTACAAACAGAAAGTTGAATCTGCTTGGTCACTGAAGTGCAGGGTCTTAGTTCACAGACTCCATCTTGACATAGTTGTATACACAGGCTGAGATCAGCAGAGTGAGGCTCACAGGGAAATAGCCCTTCAGTCTCCAGAATTATATACAATATTCCAAATGAAGTCTCACCAGAGTCTTATACTACTACTACTTAACATTTCTAAAGCGCTACTAGGGTTACGCAGCGCTGTACAGTTTAATATAAAAGGACAGGCCCTGCTCAAAGAGCTTACAATCTAAAAGACAAATGAGTAGTCAATATGATAGGGGCAGTCTGGATATCCTGAAGGTAAGAGTTAGGTGCCGAAGGCAGCATTGAAGAGGTGGGCTTTAAGCAGAGACTTGAAGATGGGCAGGGAGGGGGCTTGACTTAAGGGCTCAGGAAGGTTGTTCCAGGCATAGGGTGAGGCGAGGCAGAATGGGCGGAGCCTGGAGTTGGCAGTGGTGGAGAAGGGTACTGAGAGGAGGGATTTGTCCTGTGAACGGAGGTTTCGGGTGGGAACATAAGGGGAGATGAGGGTAGAGAGGTAGTGAGGGGCAGCAGATTGAGTACATTTGTAGGTAAGAAGGAGAAGCTTGAACAGGGGCATCATCACCTCTTTTTCAAACTAGCCATTGCTCTCCTTATAAACCCAAGTAAAACAGGCTGTTAGAGATAAAAGAACATCCTACAAAAGATGGAAAAAAACATCCAAAGGAAGAAAATACGAAGTAACTTAAGTACTGTCAAGCTAGATGCAAAGCATTGATAAAGAAGGCTAAAAGGAGAATATGAAGCAAAACTTAACGCAGAGACAAAAACTCACAGTAGTAACAACTTTTCCAGGTACATCAGAAGCAGAAAGCCTGCGAGGGAATCTGTGGGACCATTAGATCATGAAGGAGCAAAAGGGGCACTCAGGGAGGACACGGTCATAGCGGAGAGATTGAATTAATTCTTTGCTTTGGTCCTTATGGAAGAAGATCTAAAAACAGTTACCTGTACCAGAAACGGTTTTGAAGGGTGACGATGCAGATGAACTAAAAGAAATCTTGGTGAACCTGTATGATGTACTGAGCCAAACTGACAAGTGAAAGAGTGATAAACACCTGGGCTGGTTGGTATACACCCCCGAGTACTGAAAGAACTCAAAACATTAAACTGCTGATCTGCCGTTACATTCGTCCGTGGCACCTGAAGATTGGAGGGTGGCCAATGTAACACTGATTTTTCAAAAGGGTTCCAGGGGTGATCCAGGAAATTATAGATCGGTAAGCCTGACTTCAGTGCCAGGCAAAATAATGGAAACTATTATAAAGAATAAAATAACTTAACACAGACCAATATGGTCTAATGGAACAGAGTCAGCATGGGTTCAGCCAAGGAAATCTTGCTTCACTAATTTGTTTCATTTCTTTGAAGGCGTGAATAAACTTGTGCATAAAGGTGAGACGATTGATGAAGTGTATCTAGATTTTCAGAAAGCTATTGACAAAAAGTTCCTCATGAAAGACGCCTGAGAAAATTAAAAAGTCATGGGATAAAAGGCAGTGTCCTTCCCTGGATAAGGAAAAGGTTACTGGACAGAAAATAGAAGGTAAGGTTAAATGGCCATTTTTCTCAATGAAAGAGGGTGAATAGTGGAGTGCTGCAGGGGGATCTATACTGGGACTGGTGCTATTTAACATATTTATAAATGATCTGGAAATCGGAACAAGTGAAGTGATTAAATTTGCAGATGACACAAAACTATTCAAGGTTGTTTCCCCAATTACCGGCTTCGCCACCCAATCTCCGCTAAGATTCCACGGAACCATTCCTACTAAACAGAATTCCTTTCTGTTTATCCCACGCATGTTTGAATTCCATTACCGTTTTCATCTCCACCACCTCCCGCGGGAGGGTATTCCACATATCCACCACCCTCTCTGTGAAAAAAATACTTCCAGACATTAGTCCTGAGTCTGCCCCCTTCAACCTCAATTCATGTCCTCTAGTTCTACCGCCTTCCCGTCTCCGGAAAAGGAGACGGGAAGGCATAACACTGCAGGACAATACACGGTTCAGCAAGAAACAAAAGCAAAATATTGAATATTAAATATATTAAGGGCCAGGTTCTATATAGGGCACGGTGAGTAGCACGTGGCCAATTTATATGTGCTACTCAATTGAGTACCGAGTCAATTAGAAAAATTACAAGTGGACCTTACGAGACTGTGAGACTAGGCATCTAAATGGCAGATGACGTTTAATGTGAGCAAATGCAAAGTGATGCATGTAGGAAACAGGATCCCGAATTATAGCTATGTCATGCAAAGTTCCACGTTAGGACTCAACGACCAAGAAAGGGATCTAGGTGTCGTCGTTGATGATACGTTGAAACCTTCTGCTCAGTGTGCTACTGCGGCTAAGAAAGCAAATAGAATGTTAGTGTTATTAGAAAAGAAATGGAAAACAAAAATGAGGATGTTATAATGCCTTTGTATCGCTCCATGGTGCGACCGCACCTTGAATATTGTGTTCAATTCTGGTCGCTGCATCTCAAAAAATATATAGTGGAATTAGAAAAGGTGCAGAGAAGGGCGATGAAAATGATAAAGCGGATGGGATGACTCCCCTATGAGGAAAGGCTAAAGCGGCTAGGGCTCTTCAGCTTGGAGAAAAGGCGGCTGAGGGGAGATATGATAGAGGTCTATAAAATAATGAGTGGCATTGAATGGATAGATGTGAAGTGTCTGTTCATTCTTTCCAAAAATACTAGGACTAGGGGGCATGCAATGAAGCTACAATGTAGTAAATTTAAAACGAATCGGAGAAAATATATCTTTACTCAACGTGCAATTAAACTCTAGAATTCGTTGCCTCAGAATGTGGTAAAGGCGGTTAGCTTAGCGGAGTTTAAAGGAGTTTAAAAAAGGTTTAGATGGCTTCCTAAAGGAAAAGTCCATAGACAATTATTAAATGGACTTGGGGAAAATCCACTATTTCTGGGAAAAGCAGTATAAAATGTTTTGTACATTTTTGGGATCTTGCCGGGTATTTGTGACCTGGATTGCCCACTGTTGGAAACAGGATGCTGGGCTCGATGGACCTTTGGTCTTTCCCAGTATGGCAATACTTATGTAACAAACAATCATCATCACTAATGGGCAATAAGTGGAATTTACACATGCTTTTTAGGCATATTCTAAAAAAGAGGTCTGCGTAAATTCCAATGGATGTAGCTGAAAAGGAGACATGGCCATCCTTTGGATTAGAAAGGTCAATCAAATCTACGCACGTTATAGAATTTGGGGAAATGTGTGTACATTCATGCGCAGGCATTTACACTAGGTTTTCAGTGGTGTAAATGGCCGCACCTAAATGTACGCACGCTCCCCCCAGCCTATGTGTCATTCTATGAACCACGTCTTACTGTAGATGCTTGTTATTCTGACACAACTACATTTTAAATGCCATATACAGAATCCGGGCCTAAGTGCTGTAAAGTACAGTATTTCAAGCATGGTTTTCTGTAATGGATATCAAATATATTGTAGAACATAAAATTAAGAAACAGTACCGCTTTTTGTAGACAGCAACTGCCGATATTGATTTTATGAGTTGTTCTGGTGGTAGATTCAGAACTCTTGAAACCTAGATTTACAATAAACATAAAAACTTAAGTTATGATGAAGCTTCATTAAGAGTCTCTTCTTGTTTAACCAAAGTTTCCCTATACTATGCCATAACGCTGATGAAGATACAACGTTGAGAAAGTTTTGCTCCCCCCAAACGATTTCCCTATTATTGCACACTAGTAAAAAAGCCCCGTTTCTGATGCAAATGAAACGGGGGCTAGTAAGGTTTTCTTCAGAGTGTGCATGTGGGAGTGTGTGTCCCTGCCCTCTCTCCCTCCCCCTCCCCCCTCCGAGTCCAGTCCTTCAGTGTTTCCTACTGTTCTGTGTTTTTGTTACAGAGAGAGTGAGGGCATCTCTCTCCCCTCCCCCCTCTGAGTCCTTCACTGTGTGAGATTTCGTGCTGTGCTGTTTTCCTTCACTCATGGGGAAACCGGATATCTCTGGCGCTTCACACTTCCGGCTGGAGGCTTCATAGAACGTTGGTCTTGCCTTTTATATATATAGATATGTCACACTGAATTATTTCTAATCATTAAAGAAAATGTCACTTGGACAAAGGGAAACTGAGTAAACACCACTATTTCTACGTTATTTAATTTAAGGGACTAAGAGGCATATTTTCAAAGCACTTAGCCTTCCAAAGTTCCATAGATTTCTATGGAATTTTGGAAGGCTAAGTGCTTTGAAATGAGCCCCTGAGTTATCCATTGCCTATACCACCCATGTGAAAAAGTAATTGCCTCCTTAATCACCCAATTGAAAAATGTTAATTCATAACTAGATTCAAATGATTGAACACAGCCAGGCTTGATTGCAGCTGGAACTGTTAAATCTAAACCTCATTATATATTGAACTTTATCATGAAGGTGAAGTAGATAGCACAAAGTTTCCACAAGAATGCTATGCCACAAGAGATGAGAAAAAAAAAATTGTAACCCCTTTTTGACTGAAATATTTTAACAAAGCCATTTCTAAAGCTCTGGAACGCCACTGAACCACAGTAACAGCCATGATCTCCAAATGGTGAAGACTTAGAACAGTGGTGAATCCTCCCAGGGGAATCCGGCCTGCCAAAATTACTCTTGACAACTCATCCGGAAAGTCTCAAAACTTCCCAGAACATCATCCAAAGAACTGCAGGCCTCTCTAGTTCGGCTAAGGTTGGTGTTCATGATTCCACGATACGGAGGAGACTAGGTAAAAATGGGACTCATGGGAGAGTAGCAAGGTGAAAACCACTGCTTTCTAAAAGTAACATCAATACGCACTTCACATTTGTAAAAACACACCTGAATGATCCCCAAGCCTTTTCGGATAATGTTCTATGGACAAAGGAGTAAAAAAAATTGAACTCTTTGTATTACAAAGGTCATATTATGTCTGGTGTCAAGCAAATAGAGCATTCCACAGTGAGGAACATCATACCAACAATCAACATGGTAGTGGTACTGTGAAGACATGGGGATGCACTACCGCCTCAGGACTTGAAAACTTTGCCATTATTGAAGGAAAAAATGAATTCTACACCAGAAAATTAAGGAGAATGTTCTCTAATCTGTCTGTAAGCTGAAGCATAATTGGGTTATGCTGGAAGACAATGAACCAAAGTATAAAAGCACTGAATGGTTGAGAAAGCGAAGATACTTCAATGTAGCTGGTATTCTTTGAGGATAGCAGCCATTAATTCTTGCATGTGGGTGAAGTCATCCATGCCACCCGATGCGGAGCACTTTTAAAGCATATTTGACTTAAGAGCACGTGCTAGTGTCCCCACCGCACATGTCAGAGTGCCTTCCTGCCTGCCACGAGACGAACAGTATAGCAATGAAAAACAACTCCAAGGGGAGGAGGGAGGGTATGTGAGAATACATGGCCTGCTGTCCTTAGAAATACCTGCTACAGGTAAATATCTTTGCTTTCTCTGAGGACAAGAAGCCATATTCTCACATGTGGGAATCCCTAGCTACCAGGCTCAACACACAACAGCAACATCAAAATATTGATTAACCTGAAAACTACATAGATACTGTGTGAGAGTGCAGCCTGGAACAGAAGAGTGTTGAGTTGGATTCTAGACACCAAACAAATTCTGCAGAATTGTCTGTCCAAACCGACTATCGCGTCGGGTATCGTGCTGAATAGTGAGATGTGAATAGGTGGACTGAAGACCACATCGCAGCCTCGCAAATTTCTGCTATGGAGGCTGGTCCCAAGTGGCCTACCGACGCCACCATAGATCTGAAGTAATGAGCCTTGACATGACCCTCAAGAGTCAGCCCAGCATGAGTGTAAGTGAAAGAAATGCACAATTTCTAATTGGCTGGCGGATTGCCTTTCCCGATGGCAACCCCCAACCAGTTAGGATCAAAAGAAACATAAAGCTGAGTGAACTGTCTGTGGGGCCTAGTCTACTCCAAATAATAGGCCAATGTTTGCTTGCAGTCCAAGGTGTGCAGTGTGCTTTTTACAGGATGGGCATTAGGTATGGGAAAGAATGTTGGAAGAACAAGTGACTGATTTAGATAGAACTCCAACACAACCTTAGGCAGGAACTTGGGGTGCATGCGGAGAACTACTCTATTATGATGAAGTTTAGTGCAAAATGGATCCACCACTGGGGCCTGAAGCTTACTGACTCTGCAAGTTGAAGTAACAGCCACCAAGAATAAGACTTTCCAGGTCAAGTACTTCAGATGTCAGGAAACCAGAGGCTCAAAAGGAGCTTTCGTCAACCTGGTAAGGACAATATTGAGGTCCCACAACACAGGTGGCAGTTTGAAGAGTTGGCAATTCCAAAAACCACAATGGAAATGTGTCAGTCCAATTCAATGGTGTTTATTGAAAGCACAGCAAAAGACTCGACACAGCACCTGTGTTTCGGTGCTCTAGGTTCCTGCAACAGGAGTCTGGAAGTGAATGTATAGAAATATAATTCTACACAAAAAAGAATCCAAGGTATACTTGTTAAATCACTTGCATGCAGTCTCAAAAAAGTATCCAGCAAAGCCTCCACCTAGTGTGGTTGTTCTACCGACAGGTGGAAGTTTGACAGGGGGCTTTGTCAAAAGCAAACCTCTCATGAGGTGAACAAGAGCTTGTCCTGAGATGGGCTTACTTTCTACATGGTAATGGTAAGCACTAATTGCACTGAGGTGAACCCTTACAGAGTTGGTCTTAAGACTAAACTCAGAAAAGTGTAGAAGGTATTCAAGCAGGGTCTGTGTAGGTCAAGAAATAGGATCTAGGGCCCTGCCCTCACACCAGATGGCAAACCTCCTCCATTTGAAAGAGTAACAGCTCTAAGTGGAATGTTTCCTGGAAGCCAGCAAGAGTTTGGAGACACCCTCAAGCAGATGCAAGGAAGCAAATCCTAAGCTCTCAACATCCAGGCTGTGAGGGCCAAGGACTGATGGTTGGAATGGAAAAGAGATCCCTTGTTCTGTGTGATTGTGTGAAAACATTCCAATCTCCAAGGTTCTTCAGAGGATAACTCCAGAAAAGGGAACCAGATCTGCCTGGGCCAATAGGGGACAATCAGAATTATGGTTCCGTGGTAAACTCTTCCTCATAAGAGGTATGGGAGGATACACATACAGAAGGTCTTTCCTCCTATGGCGAAGGAAGGCATCAGACGCTAGCCTGTTGTGTGCCCTGACCCTGGAAAGGGAAATGGGACTTGATATACCGCCTTTCTGTGTTTTTTGCAACTACATTCAAAGCAGTTTACATAGTATATTCAGGTACTTATTTGTACCAGGGAAGAGTACTAAGGGACCTCATGACTGAAGGCACCAAGGGGGGTGTTCCACTCCAGAATAGTTTGTAGGTAATGCTCATGCTGAACGACCACTCATGCGGTTACATTAACCATGCGTCTGTCGGGATGGAACAACTCTCGCACGAGGAAAGGATAAAGAGGTTAGGGCTCTTCAGCTTGGAAAAGAGATGGATGAGGGCAGATATGACTGAAGTCTACAAAATCCTGAGTGGTGTAGTAGAAGTAAATTGATTTTTTACTCATTCCTAAAGTACAAAGACTAGGGGACACTCAAGGAAGTTACATAGAAATACTTTTAAAACAAATAGGAGAATATATTTTTTTCACTCAATGAATAGTTAAGCTCTGGAACCCTTTGCTGGAGGATGTGGTAACAGGGTTAGAGTATCTGGGTTTAAAAAAGGTTTGGACAAGTTCCTGGAGGAAAAGTCCATAGTCTTCTAATAAGACAGACATGGGGAAACAACTGCTTGCCCTGGGATTGGTAGCATGGAACGTTGCCATGATTTGGGTTTCTGACAGGTACTTGTGATACACTACAACCTGATTTTCTGTTTGAATGAATACAGTTTGATTGAACAGCTTCCAGATTGTCCGAAGCTCCAGGAGGTTGATCTCAAGATCTGCTTCCTGAGTCAACCAAGCACCCTGGGTGTGAAGCCCATCCAGGTGAGCCCCCCACCCCCACCCCACCCCAGGCAGGTTGTATCCCCTGTCAGCACCTTCTGGGGCTGAGCAATTTGGAACAGAAGTCCACTGTCAAATTGGATTGAATTGTCCACCAGAAGAGGGACTGAACTGCAGTCCCTCAGATGACATCTGCAAGGTTTCCAGAGGCCTGACACCACTGGGAAGCCACAGTCCATTGGGCAGTTCTCATGTGAAGATGTGCCATGGGTGTGACATGCACCGTGGAGACCATGTAGTCTAGCAACCTCGATATCTTCTGAACTGTGACTCGTTGGCTGCTGGACTCCCAGTCTGTGTAGTAATACTGTGAATACTGCTAGAGATTTGGTGAAAACCCTGAGAGCTGGCGCGGGTCCAAATGGCAACACATGATACTGGAAGTGATGTGTTTCCACCCAAAACCCAAGATACTTCCTGTGACCTGAAAGTAACAGGATAGGCGTGTAGGTATCCTTCAAGTACAAACAGCATAGCCAATCCTGAGCCTGAATCATGGGGAGAAGGGTGCCCAGGAAAACCCTATCTTTTATTTGACCAGGAATTTGTTCAGGGCCCTTAGGTCTAGGATGGGAAGCACCCCCCTCCCCACATGTTTATTTGGGACAAGGAATTTATCTGAAATAGAATCTTTTCCCTTCTTCTCCTGGTGGAACAGGTTTGACTGCGTGTGCCTTTAGAAAGGTGGAAAGTTCCTCTGCAAGTATTTCTCTGTGCTGAGAGATGAACGAACATGCTCTCAGAGGACGATTTGGTAGTCTTTGATGCCAATGAAGAGAGTAAAAGAGATGGACAATTTGAAGAACCCACCGGTCGGAGGTTACAAGGGACCACCTTTCTTGGAAAAACACTTAAGCCTCCTCCCCCCCCTCCGGTAGGAAGTCCGGTATGGTCACTGTTGTGGTGGCTATGCTCTGCAGCAGCCATACAAAAACTCATCCCCTGTTTTGATTGGGGAGCCTGCTGGGCATTAGGTGCACATTGTTGAGGACGAATGTGCTGGGGCTGCAGCAGTTGAGAGTAGCAAGAAGGAGCGTACGTAGGCCCCAGAGTAGTAGGGAGCTCTTTTCAGCCTGCCTGAAAACCTCCTGAGGAGGGTGCAGAAGGCACCTGGTGGGAGAGAGTATCAATGGTAGCAGTATGCTAACTTTATGAGGTCAGCGACCTCCTCCACCTTCTCTTTAAAAAGGCTATCTCTATGGCACATGGCATCCACCAATCTTTGCTGGACATAGAATAGCCATACTGGGTCAGACCAATGGCCCATCTAGCCCAATATCCTGCTTCCAATAGTAGCCAACCCAGGTCACAAGTACCTAGCAGAAACTCAATTAGTAGCAACATCCCATGCATCAGGCACTGTGGGATCCAAGACAGAGATACGCAGCCATGAAAGTCTGCTCATCATTATACTCTTGGCAGAGATTCTGGATGCCACATCAGAAGTACTGTTAAGCCCCCCTGGCCAAAAACATATGACATGCCTTCTACTGCTTGGCCAGCTGGCAAAGAGATTCAGCCTGCTCCGGTGGGAGTCTGCCAAATCAGACATACTGCGCACCAAGTTCCGCAAGTAAAGGCTTGCATAGAGCTGATAAGATTGTATGCGGGAGATGAGCATAGAGGCCGATACATCTTCTGCCCAAAAGAGTCCTCGGTTGGAGCTGCTCTGCCTGAGGGCACCGAAGCAAAATCCCTAGAATTCCTGGCTCTTGAGTGCAGATTCTACCACCAGGGAATGAAGAGGCAACTGCAGCCTATCAAACCTAGGAGAACACTGGATCTAGCATAGTGTAATTTTTTTTTTTTTTTTTTTGGGGGGGGGGGGGGAGGACAAGGACCAACAGAGGCGAACTCCCAGTTCTTCAGATGAATGTCTCGCAGGATCTTGTGAAATGGGACTATCACAGCCTCTCTAAGAGGAGAGTATAGTCCAGGACCTCGAACATCTCAGTCCTGGGCTCATCCATCACCAACCGAATTGGAATGGAAGCCTCCATTTCTCTGACATAAGCAGGGAAGGAAAGGCTCTCAAGTGGAAACTTCCTCTGGAGGGTATGGTGGGATACCATCAGACTCCTCCTCTGAGAGCTACTTAGGGTCCTCATCAGATGTCCACGAGCGCTCCTTGTCAGTATCAGCAAAGAACTCCTCATGGGACGGCTGACCGAGCCTTCCTCGAGATAGAAGAACCATGTCTCTGCCTGGAAGGGTGTCAAGGTGTGGGCTCCACCCCTGACTTTGGCAAAGCTTCCTCCATCAGTGTTGAGGGGCGCCAGCCCGGGCAGCTGTCGACACCAATACTGCAAGTAGCACCTGTGGGGGCCGCAAGAGGAGGCATGGGTAGTGCAAGCACCCCAGATGCCAATACACTCTGTTGCAGTAGCCTCAAACGATCATGGAGCATGGCCTGGATGTGCTCATCGAGGTCCGACATCAGAAAAGGCTGAGGTGTCGGATCATAGGCAGCCTGCTAAACTGTTGGGATCTGTGTGGGTGCCTTGTCTTGGTTTCATGGAGACCCTCGTCCATGATGGAGGGAGAGCGGTTCTCCCAGTGCAAATGCTTCTTGGGGACCGGATCCGTTGGTGCCCCGGTGCTCCTGGCACCGTGCATCAAGGGGGACTGAAGTTTGCACTTCTTGGCTTTCATCCGATGCCGAGCATTGACACTCCTTCGTGACGAGGTCGAATCTGCACACATCAAGGTTGGGTCTGACACTGACTGGTCCCGGGGGCCGGCATCGAGGCAGGTGGAGACCTACTCGATGCACATCCACTACCAGTGTTGGACATGGGTCTCACAGCTATAGGGACCAATGCACCTGATGCAAATTCAAGCGTCAATGTTGATGCTGACAATTTGGACTGGACTCCAAAACGTTTGTCTCTGAGCCTCTCTGGACAGCCAGGTTCTTTTCTGCATACGCAAAGAATACAGCTTGCAGGGGAATGTTCTTGCCAGAGATAATCCTATTGCATCAAGCACAGCGCTTAAAGACATTGGGAAACTTCGATAACATGGAAGGGAAAACAGCTATAGCCAAATCAAACAGCTCAATGATGACTGAAAAAAGGAGCAAGGACCAGAAAAAAAAATAGAGGGCCTACCAAGCACGCCAAAAATAAAAGGAAACTTCAGTGGGGAAAAACCTAGCTAAAACAAAGGAAGGGAGAGAGAAATTTCTGAAAAAAAAGAAAAAAGCAAAAATGAGGCAAAACCCCCCCCCCCACAGAGGAGGCACAAAAATGGTCAAAAAACTCAAGTCACACACCAGAAGCTGTGAGGAGCGCATTCTCTCCTCACAGCAGATGGAGAGAATGCTGCTCCTGCGCTCTTGTGACAGGGGAGGGGCACTCACGCATGCGTAGTGAGAACACTAGCACATGCTCTTAAAATCAAATCTAGTTTAAAAGCACTCTGTATCGGGTGACATGAATGGCGTCAGCCACAATGTGAGAATATGGCCTACTTGACCTCGGAGAAGAAACAAAGTTAGTTTTGGATTGGTCTAGTCAAAGTCCTGACTTGAACCTAAAGAGATACTGTAGAATGATCTAACATAAGCAGTACAAGTATGAAAACCTACGGATCTGTCTGAATTAAAGAAGTTTTGCAAAAAAAACAATGGGCCAAGATTCCTCAACAGCAATGTACAAGACTATTATCAAATTATAGGATATGTTTGGTTGCAATTATTGCTGATAAAGGTGGTGCAACCAGTTATTAGGTTTAGAAGGCAATTACTGTTACACACGGGTACTATAAGAAACAAAAGTAGATGCTCCACTGGTGAAGGCAAGTCACATACAGTGTAACTGTAGCTCGGTACATTTTTGGCAAAGGATACATTTAATGCTTCACTCAATAGGATTGCATTTTAATAACCGTCATTACATTAGCTACACTCCAGTCCTCAGGTACAGTGGCAGATTTTTACAGACAGGTTGCAGATTTAATGAGCCGGTAGTGGGAGGCGGGGCTGGTGGTTGGGAGGCGGGGATAGTGCTGGGCAGACTTATACGGTCTGTGCCAGAGCCGATGGTGGGAGGTGGGGATAGTGCTGGGCAGACTTGTACGGTCTGTGCCCTGAAAAAGACAGGTACAAATCAAGGTAAGGTATACACAAAAAAGTGGCACATTTCTTGGGCAGACTGGATGGATCATGCAGGTCTTTTTCTGCCGTCATCTACTACATTACTATGTTCTGCCATTACAGGATGTGTGCCAAAATATATGTGTCTGAGACCTCAGAATTACATGTCCTCTACAGTTCAAGTGCTTTAAACGTTTTATCAGGGCTCACCTGTCAAAACTCTATAATACAATGGGACTTCCTATCGCTGCTCCCCTTCCCCACCTTGACCTTCAACAAGCACTTTGTCTCAAGGTCCCTCTGCAACCACAGCAACTTTCTTTTGGGCCTCTCCCCAGTTCCAGCTACTGATCCTCGGTGCCCACCAACTTGCCACTCAGCAGCCCTCTTTTTGGCTCCACCACTCCATCAGCTACTATCCCTTCTCAGCCTACTTCTGCCAACACCAACCACTGATACTTACACACCTTCTTTTTGCCTTTTAAAATACATCATTTCCCCCCTCATGATGACCCTCTGAGCCATAGGAGACAACTTTTCAAAATCACTGGGGGTGCTAAGAGCCCAGTGGAAATAACTGTTCCTTGGACACAAACATGGAATTTTCTCAATATTGTGGGTGCTCAAGCACTCCCAGAGTCAGTTCCTATGCTCTGAGCTTCCCATACCATTCTTGTTTGACCCTCCTCATAATCTGAACTCGTATCTCGATCTCCAAGTTTCAATTTTGCTTGCTTGCCTGCCCACTCCTCCTGCTCTCCCACAACTGACGTTTCTCAAATCTTATATATTTCCACTATTCATGATGTATTGTAAGCCACATTGAGCTTGCAAAAAGGTGGGGAAATGTGGGATACAATGCAATAAAATAAATAAATAAACCTCATTCCAAACTCTAGGCTACTGCTGCTGCTACTAGTCAGAAGCTCCCCGGTCTCTAACCACCGCCTCCTTCCTAGGTAGAAATGGGCACATGGCAAAATGCATCCATTCCTACCTGAGCAGCTATAGACTGGCGAAAGAAGCACGCCATGACCCTTACTTCCCCGAGTCACTGACAACTGAGGGTTACCGCAGTGAGAGAAGAAAACCAAAAACTTAAGTATTTTTAAAAAAAGACATAAAAATAACAAAAAAAAAACGGGGAGAAGGGGGTGCGCGAAGGATTAACAATCAATCCAGCCACCCGAAAACAACATCAAGCAACAAAAACAACAGTTCGCCTTCCCGCTTCCCAGACCCTTTAGCTGCTGCTAGGTTGGCCCGGCCGACCTTTCCCCCGGAAGCAGTTCTCCTCCAATCCGCCCGCCGCGCGGCTTCTTTCGTACGCCGTCCGATTGGACGGAGGACGGAGGCCAGAGCGAGTAATAGTAGTAGTAGTGAGGGACGGTAGAGGAGGATTCTGACAGCCATGAGGGACGACGCGGCGGGTTGTACCTCATCCGTCTCGAAGGTGAGCGGTGTTGAGCGTATGGTTATTAATCTCTTTCTCGTTGTTCTTGAGTAGAGAGGCGCGGTCAGCCGTGTTAGTCCATACTTAAAGGTTATCAACAATACATAGTAACATAGTAGATGACGGCAGAAAAAGACCTGCACCGTCCATCCAGTCTGCCCAAGAAGAAACAAAATAAAACATGGAAAAGAAAATAAGATGATACCTTTTTTTATTGGACGTAACTTAATACATGTCTTGATTAGCTTTCGAAGGTTGCCCTTCTTCCTCAGATCGGAAATAAGCAAATGTGCTAGCTGACAGTGTATATAAGTGAAAACATTCAAGCATTACTATGACAGTAAAATAGATACCATTGGAGATTCTACATGGAATGTTGCTACTATTGGAGATTCTACATGGAATGTTGCTATTCCACTAGCAACATTCCATGTAGAAGGCTGCGCAGGCTTCTGTTTCTGTGAGTCTGACATCCTGCACGTACGTGCAGGACGTCAGACTCACAGAAGCAGAAGCCTGCGCGGCCACATTGGTGATCCGCAAGGGCCGACTTCTACATGGAATGTTGCTAGTGGAATAGCAACATTCCATGTAGAATCTATAGAAATCAAACAAAATAAAACATGGAAAAGAAAATAAGATGATACCTTTTTTATTGGACATAACTTAATACATTTCTTGATTAGCTTTCGAAGGTTGCCCTTCTTCGTCAGATAGGAAATAAGCAAATGTGCTAGCTGACAGTGTATATAAGTGAAAAAATTCAAGCATTACTATGACAGTAAAATAGATACCATTGGAGATTCTACATGGAATGTTGCTACTATTGGAGATTCTACATGGAATGTTGCTATTCCACTAGCAACATTCCATGTAGAAGGCTGCGCAGGCGTCTGTTTCTGTGAGTCTGCGTGCAGGACGTCAGACTCGCAGAAGCCTGCGCGGCCACATTGGTGATCCGCAAGGGCCAACTTCTACATGGAATGTTGCTAGTGGAATAGCAACATTCCATGTAGAATCTATAGAAATCAAACAAAATAAAACATGGAAAAGAAAATAAGATGATACCTTTTTTATTGGACATAACTTAATACATTTCTTGATTAGCTTTCGAAGGTTGCCCTTCTTCGTCAGATAGGAAATAAGCAAATGTGCTAGCTGACAGTGTATATAAGTGAAAACATTCAAGCATTACTATGACAGTAAAATAGATACCTACTACTACTACTACTACTTAACATTTCTAGAGCGCTACTAGGGTTACGCAGCGCTGTACAATTTAACAAAGAGAGACAGTCCCTGCTCAAAGAGCTTACAATCTAATAGACAAGTGAACGGTCGGTCCGATCGGGGCAGTCAAATTGGGGCAGTCTGGATTCACTGAACGGTAAGGGTTAGGTGCCGAACGCAGCATTGAAGATACCATTGGAGATTCTACATGGAATGTTGCTACTATTGGAGATTCTACATGGAATGTTGCTATTCCACTAGCAACATTCCATGTAGAAGGCTGCGCAGGCTTCTGTTTCTGTGAGTCTGACGTGCAGGACGTCAGACTCACAGAAGCAGAAGCCTGCGCGGCCACATTGGTGATCTACAAGGGCCGACTTCTACATGGAATGTTGCTAGTGGAATAGCAACATTCCATGTAGAATCTATAGAAATCAAACCAAATAAAACATGGAAAAGAAAATAAGATGATACCTTTTTTTATTGGACCTAACTTAATACATTTCTTGATTAGCTTTCGAAGGTTGCCCTTCTTCGTCAGATCGGAAATAAGCAAATGTGCTAGCTGACAGTGTATATAAGTGAAAACATTCAAGCATTACTATGACAGTAAAATAGATACCATTGGAGATTCTACATGGAATGTTGCTACTATTGGAGATTCTACGTGGAATGTTGCTATTCCACTAGCAACATTCCATGTAGAAGGCTGCGCAGGCTTCTGTTTCTGTGTCACACTCACAGAAGCAGAAGCCTGCGCGGCCACATTGGTGATCTACAAGGGCTGACTTCTACATGGAATGTTGCTAGTGGAATAGCAACATTCCATGTAGAATCTATAGAAATCAAACAAAATAAAACATGGAAAAGAAAATAAGATGATACCTTTTTTTATTGGACGTAACTTAATACATGTCTTGATTAGCTTTCGAAGGTTGCCCTTCTTGGTCAGATCGGAAATAAGCAAATGTGGTAGCAGATAGTATCAAACATATAAATGGCAAGAGGCGTACTCACTCGCAAATGCGCAGTAGAGACCCTCTCTGTCCCGCCCCCGCGTCAATACGTGATGACGGGGGCGTGACAGAGAGGGAACCTGCGCACCTGCGAGTGAGGGAAATACCGTCGCCACCGCTTCCCCCCCCCAGGGTTGCCGCTGCCGCTCCCCCCACTCACCCGGAGTCGCCGCCGCCACCCACCCTCCACCCGGCCTGGGTACCTGGCTTCACTATTCAAACCGCCGGAACGCAGCACACAGCTCATCTGAGCTGCCGTTGGCCTTCCTTACCTGCCTGTGTCCCGCCCTCGTCGACGTTACATCACACGAGGGCGGAACACATGCAGAGAAGAAGGAAGGCCGACGGCAGCTCAGATGAGCTGTGTGCTGCGTTCCGGCGGTTTGAATAGTGAAGCCAGCTACCCGGCCCAGGTGGAGTGGTGGCGGAGGGGACTCCGGGGGGGGGGGGGGGGGCTTTCAACCCCCCCCCCCCCCTTCCTTTACTAGCCCGTTTTTACAGGCTCAACGGCTAGTATATAAGTGAAACATCCAAGCATTACTTTGACAGTCTGACAGGGTGGGGGTGGGGGTGGGTAGGAGGTATGCATGGGGACATCAAAGCATTTCATTGATGTTCTAACAGGATGGGTGTGGGTAGGCGTTGTTCTTGTAAATCTCACAATCCTCTACTTTTTTTGAGTCTTGTCTTTTAGGGATTTTAGTTTAAAGTAAAAAAAAATTGGTGGTTTAAAAAAATAAAGTAAATTATAAACTTGGGAAGACAAATTGCAAGGAACGTTTCAAGGTTTTGGTGCTACTCCGTATTGTCTCTGTTCAGTTTCCGATTTGGTGGTACGAATAACAGATTTTGCTATCTGCTGGTTTCTCGCAATATTATACAGTGTTGCTGGATAGCGAAAAGTTTTCCAGCCCAAAAGCTGCCCGAAACCAGCCCAAATATAGCCCAATATTAATATGAATATTAATGCGGTCATACACATCATCATCATTAGGGAATCCTTATAACCATCTCCTCAAAATGACACAATGATTTACAATTTAAAACCAGGCACTACTCTGATGAAAAAAACAATACTTCCTTTATCTGTGTACATCCCATATGCTGTACAAGCCGGCAATGGCATGTGTACAGCATATGGATGTACACAGCAAGATCAAATAAAAATGCTACCAACAAACCAACTGCGTTTATTGCAGGCACCCCCCCCCCCCGGCCCCCTCCCTAGGAGTAGCCTAGTAGTTAGTGCAGCGGACTTTGATCCTGGGGAACTGGGTTTGATTCCCACTGCAGCTCCTTGTGACTGTGGGCAAGTCACTTAACTCTACATTGCCCTAGGTACAAAATAAGTACCTGTATATATGTAAACTGCTTTGAATGTAGTTGCAAAATACCACAGAAAGGCGGTATATCAAGACCCATTTCCCTTTCCACTATATGTTTTTTGAGATGCAGCGACCAGAATTGAGCATAATATTTGAGATGCGGTCGCACCATGGAGCGATTCAAAGGCATTTTCCATATCATCAAGCTGATCAATCCATAGACTGGTGGGTTGTGTCCATCTACCAGCAGGTGGAGATAGAGAGCAATCCTTTTGCCTCCCTATATGTGGTCATGTGCTGCCGGAAACTCCTCAGTATGTTCTCTATCTCAGCAGGTGGTGGTCACACACAGCAGCAGCTCTGGCTAGGCCTCCAAGCCTAATTTTTAGGTTTTGTTGAGTGCCTGGGGTTGAGGGCTCTTCTTGAGCAAGTGCAAACCTGGTGGCGCCAGGTCCCTCCTTTTCTCCCCCCTCCCGCTGGCTCCGTTAAAAAAAAAAAAATTTTGAACGTCCTTAAAGGCATTTATTTCGACGTTTATTTAAACGTTTATTGCAGCTACTCACTGGGACACCAGGTCGTTACAGCTCGGAGCGGAAAGCAGGTAATTTTTACCTTTTTATAGCGGGCAGGGGGTTCCCCGATTGATCTCCACGTGGCATATGGCGTCGGAGGGCGAGGGCGCAAAGAGTCGCTCCCCGGATCGCTTAGGCGCTTCTAGAGGGGATGCGGGGGTCTTAAAGTCTGATTCGCCCTTGTTGGGTGACAGTTTCGTGACCGATGAGTGTCCCGGTCCTTCCTCCGGCGTGGCGGTTTTTCCCGCCATAAACGCCCATCCCCCGCTGCTCGCCTCCGCCATCTTGGCCGGCCACGCGGCTCGGACGGCTTCTTCGTGGGCCGCCCTTGAGGGTGACATTAATGCCATGGACGCCCTTAATTTGGGCGACGGCACCAAAGCGGCTAAAGTTAAGCGCCGTTTTTCCCGCGCGGCTCCTTCGCGGAGTGTCGCGCCGGACGCCATTTTGGATGCGCAGCATGTCTCTCCCCCGCTCTTGCGAGCGCCGGTTGAGGGTGCGTCTAGGGCTGTAGCCCAGGCTGCGGAAGTGCACAGTCTGGGGGGTTTCTCCCCCGAGTTTGTTTTGCTGCTGCATCAGGCCTTCCTTATGCAAAACGCTGCCCCTGCTCCCTCGTTTGGTAAAGAGGTTGAGGTCCCCGGAGGTAAACGCCCTCGGGTTGATTCCCAGGCCTTGGAGGACCTTGTCTCCTCCGATGTAGATGAGGGCAGCGTATCTGAGTTCTCCCAACGGTCCTTTGCGGATTCCTTGGAGGAGACGGATCCCCGCTCGGTTGGAGCGGATGACCCCTCTGCAGCGCGGCTTTTTAGCTCAGAGGATTTGCCCAACCTGTTAGTGCAGGCCATGGGCATTTTGAAGATTTCCTCTCCGGAGGACGTCTCTCCCTCAGCCCCTGTTGGCTCTGCCATTATGCTGGGGACGAAACGCCCGCCTAGAACCTTCCACGTGCATGATGCCATTCACACCTTAATTTCGGCTCAATGGGATGTCCCGGAAGCGAGCCTCAAAGTGGCTAGGGCTATGTCCCGCCTCTACCCTTTGCCTGAAAGTGAACGTGAGGCCTATCTGTGGCCTACCGTGGATTCTTTAATCACTGCGGTGACTAAGAAAACGGCTTTGCCGGTGGAAGGTGGCACGGCCCTAAAGGACGCCCAAGACAGAAGATTGGAGGCGGCCTTAAGGTCGTCCTTTGAGGCGACTGCTTTAAGTTTGCAGGCCTCGGTTTGCGGTTCCTATGTGGCCAGGGCGTGCCTGACTATGGTGCAGCGGGCTTCCCCCTCGGATCATTCCTTGAGGGCTGATTGGCCGGCCCTGGAATCGGGCTTAGCCTATTTGGCAGACTTGCTGTATGATGTCTTGAGAGCCTCAGCTAAAGGCATGGCTCAGACAGTCTCTGCGCGGCGGTGGCTTTGGCTGAAACATTGGTCTGCTGACCACGCCTCTAAATCCCGCCTGGCTAGATTGCCTTTTAAAGGCAAGCTGCTATTTGGGGTCGAGCTGGACAAAATCGTGACCGATCTCGGCACGTCTAAGGGCAAGAAGTTACCAGAGGTCAGGGCTCGGGCTAGTACTCGTTCCGGTACCTCCAGAGGACGGTTTCAGGAAGCCCGTCGGTACCGCCCGGGCAGGTCGGGCTCCTCTGCCCCCTCTTCCTTCAAGAGGACTTTCTCCCCCAAGCAGCATTCCTTTCGCAGAGACCGCCGTCCCGGAGGTGCTCCCTCCGGTCCTCCCCCAGGGTCTCGTACCCAATGACGGGGTCTTGGTCCACGCCCCAGTGCAGATTGGAGGACGGCTGTCCTCGTTTCTGGGCGAGTGGACCACAATAACTTCAGACGCTTGGGTGCTGGAAGTCATCAGAGACGGCTACAAGCTAGAGTTCTGCCGACCCTTAAGAGACGGGTTTGTACTCTCTCCCTGCAAGTCTCCGGTCAAAGCTGTGGCAGTGCAGCAGACCTTGGACAACCTGATCCGCCTGGGTGCGGTCGTTCCGGTGCCAGAAAATCAGATTGGCAAGGGACGTTACTCCATTTACTTTGTGGTACCAAAGAAAGGAGGTTCTGTCCGGCCTATCCTCGACCTCAAAGGGGTCAATCGGGCCTTGAAGGTGCGGCACTTTCTCATGGAGACTCTCCGCTCTGTTATAGCGGCAGTGAAGGCAGGAGAGTTTTTGGCTTCCTTGGACATCAAGGAAGCGTACCTGCATATTCCCATCTGGCCTCCTCATCAACGCTTCCTGCGTTTTGCAGTCCTGGGACGACACTTCCAGTTCAGAGCCCTCCCTTTCGGGTTGGCTACTGCTCCGCGGACCTTTTCCAAAGTAATGGTGGTCATCGCGGCCTTCCTGCGAAAGGAAGGAGTACAAGTCCATCCTTATCTGGACGACTGGTTGATCCGAGCCCCCTCTTATGCAGAGTGCGGCAAAGCTGTGAACCGGGTGGTTGCTCTTTTGAGCTCCCTGGGGTGGATCATCAACTGGGAGAAGAGCCAGCTGCGCCCGACTCAGTCCCTGGAGTATCTGGGAGTTCGATTCGACACCCAAGTGGGCAGAGTGTTCCTGCCAGACAATCGGATTGTCAAACTTCAGGCTCAGGTGGACCAGTTCCGAGTAGCCTCTCCTCTTCGGGCTTGGGACTATGTGCAGCTGTTGGGCTCTATGACGGCCACGATGGAAGTAGTGCCCTGGGCCAGGGCTCATATGAGACCACTACAACACTCTCTGTTGCAGCGCTGGACTCCGATGTCGGAGGATTATGCTGTGCGCCTTCCCTTGGACCCAGCAGTGCGCAAGGCGCTGAGCTGGTGGCTGCAGACAGACAAGTTGTCTGCGGGAATGCCTCTGGTGACCCCAGAGTGGATTGTCGTCACGACGGACGCCTCTTTGACGGGCTGGGGAGCCCACTGCTTGGGAAGGACAGCGCAGGGGCTCTGGTCTCCTGCAGAGGCAAAGTGGTCTATCAACCTCCTGGAACTCAGAGCCATTCGGTTGGCGCTTTTGGAGTTCATCCCGGTACTGGCGTTGAAGCCAGTACGGGTCCTGTCGGACAATGCCACTGCTGTGGCCTATGTCAACCGCCAGGGAGGTACCAAGAGCGCCCCTCTAGCCAAGGAGGCCATGAATCTATGCCAGTGGGCGGAAGCGAACCTGGAACAGCTGTCAGCGGCCCACATTGCCGGAGTCATGAATGTCAAGGCGGACTTTCTCAGTCGCCATACCTTGGAGCCCGGAGAGTGGCAGCTATCTGCTCAGGCGTTCTTGGACATCACGAAGCGCTGGGGCCAGCCGAGCCTAGATCTGATGGCGTCATCGGCCAATTGCCAAGTGCCGCGCTTTTTCAGCAGAGGACGGGACCCTCGATCCCTGGGAGTAGATGCTCTTCTCCAACAGTGGCCGACACAAGAGCTTCTCTATGTGTTCCCGCCCTGGCCCATGTTGGGCAGGGTGCTAGACCGGGTGGCAAAGCATCCGGGCCGGATAATCCTGGTGGGTCCGGACTGGCCCAGACGTCCCTGGTATGCGGACTTGATCAGGCTCTCAGTCGACGATCCTCTGCGACTGCCTGTGGAGCAGGGCCTGTTACATCAGGGTCCCGTGGTGATGGAGGATCCCTCCCCCTTTGGTCTTACGGCCTGGCTATTGAGCGGCAGCGTCTGAGAAAGAAGGGCTTCTCAGACAAGGTCATCGCCACTATGCTGAGAGCGAGGAAGCGCTCTACTTCTACTGCTTACGCCAGGGTTTGGCGTACCTTTGCAGCGTGGTGTGAAGCAGGCTCACTTTCTTCCTTCACTGCTCCAATTTCTTCAGTGTTGGCGTTCCTGCAAGAAGGTCTGGAGAAAGGCCTGTCGCTCAGTTCCCTTAAAGTCCAGGTAGCGGCTCTGAGGTGCCTGCATGGAATCTCAATCTGGTGCTAAGAGCATTGCAGAAGCCGCCTTTTGAACCCTTGTCGAGGGCATCTCTGAAAGACCTGACGTTGAAAGCAGTCTTTTTGGTGGCTATCACTTCAGCCAGAAGAGTTTCCGAGCTCCAGGCGCTCTCATGTCGAGAGCCTTTTCTGCAGTTCACTGAGGCAGGAGTGACTATTCGCACAGTGCCTTCCTTCCTGCCCAAGATTGTTTCTCGCTTCCATGTGAATCAGCAGCTCTGTCTCCCTTCCTTTCGTAGGGAGGACTACCCAGAGGAATACTCTGCTCTCAAATGTCTGGATGTGAGACGAGTCATCATCAGATACTTGGAAGTGACCAATGATTTCCGGAAATCGGATCATCTGTTTGTCCTGTTTGCAGGTCCTCGTAGGGGTCTGCAGGCTGCTAAGCCTACAGTGGCAAGATGGGTCAAGGAAGCCATTGCAGCGGCTTATGTGGCCGCGGGGAAGGTGCCGCCTATCCAGCTGAAGGCTCACTCCACAAGAGCTCAGGCGGCCTCAATGGCAGAGGCCGGTTCCGTCTCCTTGGAAGAGATATGCAAGGCGGCAACTTGGGCTTCGGCCCATACATTCTCCAAGCATTACCGCTTGACTGTGGCTGCTCGGGCGGAGGCCCGGTTTGGAGCTTCAGTGTTGCGGTCAGGGATTTCTATGTCCCGCCCTGGGTGAGTACTGCTTCGGTACATCCCACCAGTCTATGGATTGATCAGCTTGATGATATGGAAGGTAAAATTATGTATCATACCTGATAATTTTCTTTCCATTAATCATAGCTGATCAATCCATAGTCCCTCCCAGATATCTGTACTGTTTATATTCTGGTTGCATTTCAGATTCAAGATTAGTCTTCAGTTCCTGTTCAGGAAGACTTCGTGTTCAAGTTATTTTTTCACTTGGATTCTTCAAGAGTTGAGACGAGTTTGTGTTACAGTGAGCTGCTGCATTCCTCTCCCCTCCGTTTTACGGGGCTGGATTGAGATTTAAATTCTGCCGGCACTCCCTCCCGCTTCGTGCGGCTGTAGGGCAGCTTTGTACCCCTCCCGCTTCGGCGGTGTTAGGGTCAGTCAGCTCCTCCCGCGGTTGCAGGATAAGCCAGATCCCCCCGCATCGGCGGGTGTGGTGTCCCTGCCCCGCTCCGCGGGGATGAGCTGGACGGATTCCCCTCCCCCACTTGTGTGGGGATGAGCTGGGTTAATTCCCCTCCCCCGTTTCGGCGGTGGTGAGCTGGGCAGAGTGTCCCTTTGTGGGTGTAATTCTCTAAGTGCTGAGTCCTGCGGATGGAGCTTTGATATCGACATACTGAGGAGTTTCCGGCAGCACATGACCACATATAGGGAGGCAAAAGGATTGCTCTCTATCTCCACCTGCTGGTAGATGGACACAACCCACCAGTCTATGGATTGATCAGCTATGATTAATGGAAAGAAAATTATCAGGTATGATACATAATTTTACCATAACGTCCTCAGTTTTGTTTTCCATTCCTTTCCTAATAACTAGCCGTTGAGCCCGTAAAAACGGGCTAGTAAAGGAAGGGGGGGGGTTTTGAAAGGCCCCCCCCGGATAGGTCGCCGCCGCCCCTCCCCCCCCCGGAGTCCCCTCCGCCACCCCTCCACCCGGGCCGGGTACTATTCAAACCGCCGGAACGCAGCACACAGCTCATCTGAGCTGCCGTCAGCCTTCCTTCTTCTCTGCGTGTGTTCCGCCCTCGTGTGATGTAACGTCGACGAGGGCGGGACACAGGCAGGTAAGGAAGGCCAACGGCAGCTCAGATGAGCTGTGTGCTGCGTTCCGGCGGTTTGAATAGTGAAGCCAGGTACCCGGGCCGGGTGAAGGGTGGGTGGCGGCGGCAGCGACTCCGGGTGGGTGGGGAGAGCGGTAGCGGCAACCCTGGGGGGGGGAGCGGTGGCGACGGCGGTTCCCTCACTCGCAGGTGCGCAGGTTCCCTCTTTGTCACACCCCCGTCATCATGTATTGACGCGGGGGCGGGACAGAGAGGGTCTCTACTGCGCATTTGCGAGTGAGTACGCCTCTTGCCATTTATATGTTTGATACCTAACATTCTATTTGCTTTCTTAGCCACAGCAGCACACTGAGCAGGTTTCAACTTATCATCATCAACGAGACCTAGATCCCTTTCTTGGTCCGTGACTCCTAAGGTGGAACCTTGCATGACGTAGCTATAATTCGGGTTCCTCTTTCCCACAAGCATCACTTTGCACTTGCTCACATTAAACGTCATCTGCCATATAGGTGCCCAGTCTCGTAAGATCCTTTTGTAATTTTTCCCAATCTTCTCGCGATCTAACGACTTTGAATAACTTTATCTCACCAGCAAATTTAATTACCTCAATAGTTACTCCCATCTCTAGGTCATTTATAAATATGCTAAAAAGCAGCGGTCCCAGCACAGACCCCTGAGGGACCCCACTAACTACCCTTCTCCATTGAGAACACTGACCATTTAACCCTACTCTCTTTTTTCTATCTTTTAACCAGTTTTTAATGCACAATAGGACACTACCTCCTATCCCATGACTCTCCAATTTCCTCTGGAGTCTTTCATGAGGTACTTTGTCAAACGCCTTCTGAAAATCCAGATACACAATAGCAACCGGCTCACCTTTATCCACATGTTTGTTCACCCCTTCTTCACTAAATCCATGTTGGATTTGTCTCATTAACGCATGCTTTAGAATATGCTCTGTAATTTTGTTCTTTATAAAATAGTCTTTACCATTTTGCACGGCACCGACGTCAGACTCACCGATCTATAATATCACGGATCACCTCTGGAACCTTTTTTAAAAATCAGCATTACATTGGCCTCCCTCCAATCTTCCGGTACCAAGCTCGATTTTAAGGATAAATTATATATTACTAACAATAGTTATAAATATGCTAAAAAGCAGCAGTCCCAGCACAGTCGGTTTCTTCTTCCATTTTATGAAAGATTTTCTTTTAGCTCTAATAGCTTCCTTCAGCTCACTATTTAACCATGTCTTGTGTATACTTCTTCAAAGGTAATATCAAATCCGATCATATTATGATCACTGTTATCAAGCAGCCCCAGCACCATTACCTCCCGCACCAGATCATGCGCTCCACTATTTTTCCTTCTTTCGTCGGCTCCTGTACCAGCTGCTCCATAAAGCGGTCCTTGATTTCATCAAGGAATGTTACCTCTGTAGCATGCCCCAATGTTACATTTACCTAGTCAATATCGGGGTAATTGAAATCACCCATTATTATTGTGTTGCCTAGTTTGTTTGTGTCCCTAATTTCCTTTAACATTTCTACATCCGTCTGTTCATCCTGGCCAGGCGGACGGTAGTACACTCCTATCACTATCCTTTTCCCCTTTACACATGGAATTTCAATCCATAGTGATTCCAAGAAGTGTTTTGTTTCCTGCAGAATTTTCAATCTATTTGATTCAAGGATCTCCTTAACATACAATGCTACCCCTCCACAAATTTGTCCACCCTATCACTACAATATAATTTGTACCCCGGTATGACAGTGTCCCACTGGTTATCCTCCTTCCACCAGGTCTCAAAGATATCAGGGCGTTCATTTCCTAAAAGTAACAGAGAAAATAAAAGACTTCCCCCAAAAAGGGATGGGGCAATAAACCCCTGCATAATCAAAGTTACCAATTCACTGTTTGCACACGGAATTAGGCGGGTTTCACACGACTGCACTTTTTTTTTGAAAGTCGCAGGTTATTTTTGCTGCCGCGGTTGCGGGTTGGGTGGTTTTCCTGCTGGGCTTCTATTGGACCAATATGTGGAGGCAGGCTACCTGCTTCTTTTAAATGCCTGCAGCACGCTGCACCTTGGGTGGGAGCCCTGCCCCCCCAGTGCACTGCAGACGGAGCGAGTTGGAGACGAGATCGCTCATAAGTCACGCCGGGGACAGGGGAGGGCCTGGCCGGCACGCAGGTGGCTTGCACTTTGCCTTGGCAGACAATATGACGCCCGTAGGAGGTCTGTGCCATGCTGTTCTCTCCCTGCCCTCTAACCTTCCCTGTTTGCTGCAAACTCAGTGTGAAGCAGAAGGTGTGGGATAAACATGACGACGTCGCTGCACGAGGGGCCCACCAACCAGCTCAATCTGCTCATCCGAGCCAGTAAAGATTCCCAGGAAGTTGTGCACGGGAGAGGGAGGCAGGTGCATGCCGATTTGTGCTGTACTGCCAGCTTTGCTGGCAGCAGCTATGCATGCTGTGATTTCGGAGGCAGTGTGTGCGAGAGAGAGAGTGTGTGTGAGACACAGACTCTCTGTGAGACTGAGTGTATGAGACCAAGAGAGTGTGTGAGTGACTGTGTGACACATAGAGAATGAATGTGATACAGTGTGAGACATAGAGTGTATGAGAGACAGTATATGAGAGTGAGAGAGAGAAAGACATTGACTGTGAGAGAGAGAGTGTGTGTGTGTGACAGAGATACCCCCCCCCCCCCCTCTCTGGTGTCAGGCCCCCCTCCTTCCATCTGTCTGGTGTCAGGCCCCCCTCCCTCCATCTCTCTGGTGTCAGGCCCCCCCTCTCTCTCTGGTGTCAGAGCGTTACTATGCAGGACGCTGAGCTCTGGCTGTGCTTCAAGGAACTGACCAATCCTATTTAATAGAATGCACCTCCAACATTCTGAAGCCGAGAAACCTCGTGTGATTGGTCACTTCTGCTTGTGACGAACCCGGAAGTACGTGATGCCAATTCAGGAGATGGATACAGAGAGCAGGAATGCCTCAGCCATGCAGTCAGCTTCAGAATGTTGGAGGTGCGTTTTATTATATAGGATAATTGGAAATCTAAAAATTACTTTTGTGATTTTAAGGTAATAAATACAAATAAAACAAAAAAATATATAAATGATACCTTTTTATTGGACTAAACATGTCACTTTATGTTCGTTTTGCTTTATTTCTATTTATTACTTTTAAAAGTGGACTAACAGCTACCACACCAATTTAAGATTCTAAACAATTCCTTAGAAGGATCTCAGATGTAAGTTTACAGTTGACTGTGTCCTGGATCTGAGACCTTTGGTATATCCATCGTTGTTCTCTGTAACTTGGCTACTGGTTATGCAAGTCTAACATTGCTAGTTTGTAATTGCATGTATTTAAATCTGGAAACTGTTGTAGCTATAGAACACAATCTATATGTTAGCAGAAAATATATTTATTTATTAGGATTTATTTACCACCTTTTTGAAAGAATTCATTCAAGGTGGTGTACAGTAAGAATAAATCTAACAAACATAAGCAGTAGACAATTATAGCAGTAAAAATATTCAAATAATACAAAGTATGGCATAGTACACTACTTACAATGTCAACACAATCTCTATATATAAAAGGCACCACCAACGTTCTAAATGAAGCCTCCAGCCGGAAGTGTGAAGGGGGGGAGATATCCGGTTTCCCCATGAGTGTCTGCCCCGCCCTAGCTCTCTCTGTAACACAAACAGTGAAGGAAAACACAGCAAAGTACGAAATCAAATCGCTCTCTCTGTAACAGTCAAGGACTCAGAGGGGGGAGGGGAGAGAGGGCAGAAGCCCTCACTATCTCTGTAACACAAACACAGCACAGCAGGAAACAACACTGAAGGACTCGACTCCGAGGGGGGAGGGGACAGACAGCACAGGGGAAGGGAGAGAGGGCAGAGACACACACACTCCCACATGCACACAGAAGAAAACCTTGCTAGCCCCCGTTTCATTTGCATCAGAAACGGGGCTTTTTTACTAGTACTACTATATTCAGCTAAAAATTTGTTCACCAAGATGAATATATGTCTTTAATTTGCTTCTGAGAATCTTGGACCTGAATATAAGTAGTCAGGCAAAGTAAGAATAATTCTATACCAGAACACTTGTGTGCTGCTGACACAAGTTGCTCATCACACATGCAGAAATGCCAAGTCTCGCTCATTAGGAGTGTGTCACACTCATTTGAAAGCTTTCTCACTCTTGCACTCTTTGAGCCCTGTTTCTCATCAGAGCTTCGGTATTGGTGCACTAATCTTGATCACTGCTTTTGTGAGACGGAAGCTTTAGAGAAGTAAACCAAGTGATTCAACCAGTAGGAAGAAATCTGAGCACACCTTTCTGCCTACTGTTTCCCCTGTCCCTTTTCCCTTTACTTCAAGTTAGAGGTCTGCACGGGAACGGGGTTTGCGGGGATCCCGCGGAGTCCGCAGGAGTCCTGCGGGAATACCCTCCGCGTCAGTGGGAGTGCCGCGGGACAGAAATAGACATGCGGGAATCCCGTGGGGATGGAGGATGTTCTGGCGGAATTCCCGTGGGGACGGCCGCACATACCTTTGTGAGAGCCGCTGCTTTTCTGCTGATCTGTGCCCCTATCGCATCAATCATGCTGCAGTGCTGGTTCGCCAATCGCCCCTTCTTCTTTTAGTGAGCGGAGACACCAAGCTCTCCGCCAGTGAGAAAAGAAGGGCGCTCTCAACTGCCCCGTCGCAGGGATGGCGAAATTTCAAGGGGGGAGTCGGACATAGCAAAGGCGCGTGGATGTGCTTCTCGGAGAAACATCCATTTTGGGCGTCCTTAACTGCTCCATCGCAGGGATGGTCAAATTTCAAGGGGGTGTTGGAGGCATAGCGAAGGTGGGACTTGAGCGCCTATCACTTAGACGTCCTTCATCCATAATCTTAAAAAAAAAGGATGTCCCTGACGAGCACTTGCACGTTTTCACCTGGTTCTCTCTTTGTCTCAACTCAAGTTCAACACGTGCAGGAGATTTGCTCAAGTTGTATGTAGTGAGTCTTCCAGGCACTGCCAGACCTAGGAGAGGCCTAGTGGTTAGGGTGATGGACTTTGGTCCTGGGGAACTGAGGAACTGAGTTCGATTCCCGGCACAGGCAGCTCCTTGTGACTCTGGGCAAGTCACTTAACCCTCCATTGCCTGCCGCATTGAGCCTGCCATGAGTGGGAAAGCGCGGGGTACAAATGTAACAAAAAAAAAAAAATAAGAGAACTGCACAGAGGTGAGCTCAGCTGACTACTTTTATTTTTTATATATATAGGCAGTTTATTTCTCTCATGGTGAGAACTGGCTGTTTGTGAGCTGTTTTACTGCAGCTAAGGCATTAGCATACCCACTTGTTTCTTTTGTTGAGGGCATTGTGCTGTTTGGGTGGCCAATAATTCTTTCTGTTTTAGTGTGGAAAAAACTTCAGATTGTTTTATGTATTTATTGCCCTTTTTCTAAGATTCAGTATATTAATGAGTGAAGAAATATTTTCTCTGATTCGTTTTAAATGTATTACTCTGCATTGTGTGCCCCCTGTCCACTCCACTCAGTACTTTATACTTCCTTTTTGTGCGGGGATGGAGGAGATCACTCACGGGGACGGGCAGGGATGGAGGAGATTACTCGTGGGGACGGGTTAGATTCTGGCAGGGATGAGCGGGGACGGGTTTGATTCCGGCGGGGAAGGGCGGGGATGGGTCACATTTCGGTCCCCTTGCAACTCTCTCTACTTTAAGTACATTTGCTCTGAAACTGATGTACTGAATTTTTTAGGTTTATTTATCCCCTTCGTAGAGTAGTATGGACCAGCCACCCCCCAATAGGTGGAATAAATAAACCAAGGCTACGTAGGTATGAGAAAGCAATAGGATTTATTCCTTATAAGAAAAACCATTCTTTTATTACTTGCCAATGCAGAAACAATTGATTAGTTTCTCATGGGAGAGCAGCCCTTCTTGCACAAAGGTACTGGCTGTGACTGTCTCCAAAGAAGTAGGAAATACAATCACTTATATACGTTCATTAACATAACGGGTCATACATAGGTAATCTGACAATAATCCCATTTATTGGATATATGCTAATATTATAGTTTATTTATTTATTATATTTGTATCCCGCACTTTCCCACTTAAAGCAGGCTCAATGCAGCTTACATATTGGCTATTATAATAATGTGGTTAGTATTTACTGGAAGAGCTAATAATGGACTAGCTCTTCCTGGAAGACTAAGTCATCTTCCTGAGGAGTTCTCTTGTTCTATTTTTCACTAAAACATCTGTGACCACCATGTTGCTAAACCATGTTACTCTGTTTTTCCACCTACGCCCATTCCTCATTCTGCTGCATGAGAGTGTCACAACAGCTCATGAGTTCTGCAGTCACACTGGAGTTCAGGTTAGAGTCATGGCCTGTAAGGTTTTCTCTCATTTTAGATCTTGAACCAAAGTCAGGCCTTGAACTAAAGCTCTTAGCTCTGATGATAATATACAGTACATACATTTAACTACTGGATGGAAGACAATTTTCAGCTGAAAAAAATGACCTGAATTGCTCCCCACTTTGTGTTCTTTCAGAGACTCCAAAGACAATCCAATATAATTTGCAAAGCAGTACTACACTTAAATCATTCTAGATTTATACCCTGGATGTACCGTCTGAAAAATCTCACTCTTTGGCCTTCAATATCACTCCTTGAAGTGGTGAATCTCACTTTTTGGAATGGTTCACCCTTGGCATCTCTGCACATGGTTTTGTTTCTGGGCAACTAGCTGGGAGGTTCTTAAGAAACTACATATGCTTATTCTCTGCGAAAGTGAAGATACTTACCTGTAGCGGGTATTTTCCGAGGACAGCAGGCCATTCATTCTCAAATAGCCTCCCACCTCCCCTTGGATTTGTCTCCTTTCTGTAGTATGCTATAGTACTGTACTGTTGTTCCCGTGCTCTCTCAGCAGGTGGGAAGGCACTCGTACTCTGAAAAGCTTGTTACAAGCTCTGTACCGGGCAACGCAGACCGCGTTACCCAAATATGAGAATATATGTCCTGCTGTCCTTGGAAAATACCTGCTACAGGTAAGTATCTTCGCTTATTTGCATTATTAATCTTTTTTTTTTAATTGTGTAAACAGCAGCTTTAAATTTTGCAATTTTTTTTATTCATTCCTAGGGCTGCTTTGTGTTTAAACCAAGCAACAAAAAGAGAAAGAAGTCGCTAACAACAGGTCAGTGTATCTTGAACCATATTACTGTACGCATCCGTAAAACCCATCAAGTCATGTTTTCAATTTAAAATGCCCAAGTAAAAATAGAATGTAATTTATTACCCCATTTGAGAATAATTGAAAATGTGATGGATTTCAGGAAATAGGTAAAAGCCTGGTCTCATGGAACACCTAGTCACCCGCCTGGTGCTACCCTGCGGCCACTTAAGAGGGTCTATCTCCATCACAGCTCAGGTCTGCCTGCACCTGCCACTTGTACTCAACCCTAGCAACCTCCTCCCACCGACTAGGTCACAACCCCCTCTGGACGAATCTCCCCAGTGATTCCTAGACTACTGGGGCCACACTCCCAGTGGTCCCACAGTTCCTAGAAAGCACTCACAGACCCAACACACAAACCACCAGGATTCTTAGTCGGTTCAGACAAACAGAGGTTTTTGTCATGAAAAATTAGAGCAATGAACAGAAAAGGTGCAATCAGCAAACAGTAACAAGTAACTGAATATGGATCAATTATAAAACTAACTAAACATTTGTTTACTATTGTGACAAAACAGTGGGTTTTAAACCTGTAAACTGTATTGATTATTTCTTGAAGTATATTTCTCTAGTTTGGCCAGCAGGTGGTGCATGTTTATGTTCAAAGCTGTTACAGAGAAATGACTGTGCCCACTTTAGTTAACACAGATAAGAAGTAACCTGAAGTGGTGTGACCAACTATTTTTACAACTTGCTGTTCTGGGCTCTGATTGGCCCAGGAGTTCAATTCATCTAGGATGTACTGGCTTTTGCTCCAGTCTTATCCAGGGAGAAAAGAGAGAAAGAGCTCTTTGCGAAGCCTTGTGAACAGTTATATTTGATAACCTATGAGCAGCTATATTACCTGAACTCTCCAGGCACTATCCAGATAGTGACTAAATGTTTAGATAGTTTTATAATTGATCCATATTCAGTTACCTCTGTGCTGTTTTTGTTCCATCTGTTTTTATGGTTCAGTGGTCAATATTTTTGTGATAAACATTTTAGTTTATTGCCTCTGCTTGTCTGGACTAAGAATCCTGGTGGTTTGTGTGGGGTCCCAGTAACCTAGGAATCACTGAGGATAATTTGAGAGCTGGAGGCTCACCCAGAGGCGGTTGTGACCCAGTTGGTGGGAGGAGGGTGCTAGTGTAGCTCATGAGTAGCAGGTGCAGGTGGACCTGAGCTGTGCTGGGTATAGACCCTCTAAGTGGCCACAGGGTAGCCCCAGACGGGTGACTAGGCATTTCGTGACAAATATCTAAATAGTACCTGGGATGTTCATAGGGTTACCATATGGCTCCAGAAAAAGGAGGACATATTGAGCCAGTCGGATTTTACTTCCATCCTAGATGAATTGAGCTCCTGGGCCAATTAGATCCCAGAACAACAAGTTTTCAAAGTATACTGCATCTTAGGAAAAAACAGTCATTTCTCTGTAACAGCTTGTTTAAACATGCACCACCTGCTGGCCAAACTAGTGAAATACAGTTTACAGGCTTAAAACCCACTGTTTTGTCACACCTGGTTATTTAATTTTTGTGTTTTTATATTTATTCTTTATTGATTGCACTTTAAAGACAACATATTATAACAACAACATAATCTTGAACAGTGAAATACGACTTTATCTTAATTCTAGGGCTGCATATTAATCATAGTTCACACTGTGATTAATGCATTTATTGTGATTTAAAAAAAAAATCACAGCTAGTAAAATTAAATGCACTGCTTGGTCTCTGTCACCCTCCCCCTGATTCCAGGTTGGTTATCTCTCCCTCTCTCAAACCCCCACCTCTGCCAGCCTTCCTTCAAAGGCATCTTTCCCTCAGCAGTGGTAGTGATTCATATACACTGCCAGCAGCTGGCCTAGAGTCTTCCCTTTGCAGCATTCAGCCCAAGTTGCATCAGAGGGGCATCTGATGATGATTCAGTATATGTGATCTCTCCAAAGAAGCTTTTAGTACTGATCTAAGAGGCCAACAGATAAGACTAGTCCCATCTGAACATTGCAGCTGTGTTGGACCCCGCTTCAGACTCCTCAAGTGTATGCCAAAGAAGCAGTGAGGTAAAGTCTGGAAAGAGGTATGGAGTCTAGTGTCATGGGGGTGGAACGAATACTGGAATTGAAACGACATCCAAGAAAGGTCTGCTTATATCCAGAATATTCATCAGATTCTACTGATAAGCCGTTACTGAGTGTCACTTTCTCAAAGCTGGAAACTAGGTTGTGAGCCCTTGGGCCACTGCCGAGGAGCGGCAGCGGCAGGCAAAACCACCCCACCCCAGAGGCAAGGCAGAAGTCTGATAAAGAGCTAGGCTTCACCTGCACATGGCCACCTTTCACCAGGAGTTGAGCCCCTGGCTGCTGGCGGCCGGCAGGACTTATAGGACAGGGCAGGACTGGATAACAGCTAGGCAGCACAGGGACAGAGGGTCAGAGGGAATAGGAATAAACATGGGCAGCAAGGCAGGAAACTGGGCTAGGACTCACAGAATAGACAACACAAGGCAGGGAATGGACAAGCTAGGGGACAGAAACTGGAAGCTGCAAGCAGCTACAAAAGCAGGAAACAGACACTGACAAACAAGGGAACGAACTAAAAGCTGTAAGCAGCCACTGAAGACAGACAACACAGAAACCTAAGCACTACACAAAGAACTACAAACAAGGAGCAAGACTAAGAAACAAGCAAACCCTAAACTAAACATAGACTAACTAGAAACAGGCAAGAACTTCAGGCAAGAAACTAGAACAAGGAAACAAACTCAGGCTGAAGTGCAACAAGCACCAACATACCAGGGCCTTAGACGATGCAAAGGCAGAGAGTCTCCAAATGGCTAATAAGCCCAGCAGCAACTGAGGCTCAGCTGCAGCAGTCACCAGGCCACTACGGGAGCTGTGCAGGGTCAAACAAGACAGACAAATCCGGCAGCCTGGAAGATCCGGACTGATCTGGGCTAAAGTCTGGAACGGGTGATAGTCACCGGTTCTGGCCACCAGAGGGCGAGGTGAGCACAGACGTAACACTGAGCCACATCTGTCAACAAGGCAGTTGACTATTATATTGCTGAACCTCATATAGATCAAGAGTTATGCTCACTTCAGTAGGGGAAGACACTTCAAGTGTCACATCAGTCACTGCAGGACTGGCTATGAAATACTTAAGAACACCAACAACGGCTGTCTGTTGAGAGCTTATTTTCGTTATCAGGACATGTAATCACTAACAAAAAAAAGTTCAGCTCTTTCACCAGACAACATTAATAACTTTGTGTAGCTCAGTGATTGGCTCAAACAGTAAGACAATGTGTGGATATATGTTGAATGTGTTCCCTAGTTGCTGTTCTTATGATTAATAAATACAGTATTGTTCATTTTCTCTTCTTGCTTCTAATGTTGGGCCTTTAATTGCAAAATTAATCATGATTTTAAACTTTAACTCGAACAATCACAATTAAAACATTTTTAATCAAAATGCAGCCCTATTTGCTACCCACCTCCCTTCCACCCACCCCAATAAGAATGTTGCTTAAATAACACTATAGGGCAGGGGCGTAGCTACGGTGTGGGGCCTCATGGGCCCAGGCCCCCTAGTCAGGTGCTGTGCCTGCCTCCGGATCGGATCCCTGGTTGGGCTGTGCATTACCAATCCCCTGGCGGTGCCTGCACACTCTAAGCCTGTACCCAGCTCCTCCCTCGTGCCTTCCCTTGGTCTAACAGCTGCCGCCGAGAGTCTGTGTGGCGCTAAACTCTTGGTAACGGGCTGGCGCTGAGACCTGAGGCTGCTTCTTTCTAGCGTTTTGTGAGGAGAGAGGTGATGGAACCATGTGGGTGGGGGTGAATGGAGGGCAGGAGGAGGATCTACAGGATAGAGGGAGAGAGGTGCAGGTAGTAGTAGTATGTGAAGTCGTCGCATGTCCCTGAAGAACCAACAGCCAGATCCAGGATAAACTCCTTGTTGTTCGACACCCAGGAGGATCTGTCTACCATTTTTTTTTTTTTTTTGACAGACAAAGATACATAGAGGG
Organism: Microcaecilia unicolor; assembly: GCF_901765095.1. Taxonomy (NCBI): domain Eukaryota; kingdom Metazoa; phylum Chordata; class Amphibia; order Gymnophiona; family Siphonopidae; genus Microcaecilia; species Microcaecilia unicolor. The sequence goes on along the minus strand of NW_021963040.1, from coordinate 80,433 downwards.
GCATTTTCGATATGATGCTTAAATCTGACTTTGGACATTTTGCTCAAAAAGTCTAAAATTCAAGTGTGGAATATAACGATTTTCGAAAAAGAAAAATGTTTGTTTCAAAAATGACCTTTTTCAAGACATTGCTGTACTTGGTGCGTTTAGGAGCTTAGCCGAGATTGGGTGGCAGAGCCGGTGGCAGGAGGCGGGGATAGCGCTGGGCAGACTTATACGGTCTGTGCCAGAGCCGGTGGTGGGAGGCGGGGACAGTGCTGGGCAGACTTACACGGTCTGTGCCCTGAAAAGGACGGGTACAAATCAAGGTAAGGTATACACAAAAAGTAGCACATGAGAGTTTATCTTATTGGGCAGACTGGATGGACCGTGCAGGTCTTTTTCTGCCGTCATTTACTATGTTTATCTTTATGGACTATTTTAAAAAAATGTCTAAGTGAAAAATGCACAAAATCAAGTCATGAGGATGTAGGAGGAGTCAGCTTTCTTAGTAGACTGGCCACACAGACATCACAGTAGAACTGTGGAGCACCCTAGGGGGCATTGCAGTGGAGTTCACATAGAAGCTCCCAGGTATTCGTCTCACCGTTACTCTCTTACATTGTATGGGCAGCCCACCAAAACCTATAATAAACTGTAGACTAAACTACTGTACTCAACTGGACACCACTACACTAGCCCTTATGGCTGCAGGTGCCACCTATATGTGGATACAGTAGGTTTTGGAGGGCTCACACTTTCCACTACAAGTGTAACAGAGTGGGATATGGGCCTGGTCCCCCTTCTCTACAGTGATACTGCACTGACCACTGGGCTACTCCAGAGACTTGCTTACTGCTCTAATAGGAGTGGCTGAGCATCTGAGGCTTTCATAGAGGCTGGTATGTGTAGTTTCTTCCACATTTGTAGGGGGCGGAATGGGGCAGTGACCACTGGGGGAGTAAGGGAGGGTCTTGCCTTAATTCCTCCAGTAGTCATCTGGTCATTTGCAGCACCTTTTCCTGACTTTGTTGTGATAAAAACAGGTCTAGACCAAAATTTTTAAATTGTAGCCCAGAACATTTTTGTTTTGTTCCAGTATGGCCGGAGTTGCCAGGGTTGCGGTCTTCCCGCAACACTGGGCGGCTTCTCTTGCAGCAGTTGCGGCAATATTTTGGCAGGTGCGGGTTTGGGCTGTTCTCTGTGGCCGCTGTGTGCTTTTTTTTTTCCGGGGCTTCTATTGGTCCAATTTGGTCCAATAGAAGCTTTCCCTGGGCTTCTATTGGTCCAATTTGGTCCAATAGAAGCTTTTCAGGGGCGTGTCGACGTCAGGGACGGGGTTAACGACGTCAGGGGTGACGCAGGAGGCGGGGTTTGTGACGCGAGAGGCGAGGTTTGTGACACGGGAGGCGGGGTTTGTGACGCGAGAGGCGAGGTTTGTGACGCGGGAGGCGGGGTTTGTGACATGGGAGGCGGGGTTTGATTTTGGGCGGGTTTTAGGCTGATTTTGGGCTGGGAAAATTTTTCCCATCTGGCAACCTTGAGTATGGCTGAAAAATGTATAACTCACTATAGTAAACTTGGGTTTAGAATAATTTATCTTTTTATATATATATATATATGTATGCACTTTAAAAAACTGCTAAACTGTTTTAAATTGTTTTAAATGTGCTCAGACCATACCGTTTACACCCATTATATCCCCAAGAGGAATATGTGGTGGTGTCACAATGGAACCATCATTGCACATATGATGTTCCACCTCCTAATATTTGTGTATGTACATACAGCTGCGCCCAAGTAGATCTTACTCACCAATGTATGCGTATATCTATAATACATATGTATAAGTCATGGACTATTCACATTAAATATTGTTAGACTTGAGCTCAAACCTTTCTAATACATGGATAATAAAACATAGAGTTCACCGTTTGTTTAAACCTAAAGGAGGAATATGTTAATTCATGACACCCTGATTTCTCTTCCCCCACATATCTTACACAAACCAACCCACAATGCGATATACACACATATTCACATAATTATTTCACTTCCCTTGGGGTATATTGTGCTCGTGCTTGTGCTTCATTAAAATCACATATCATTCATCCATTCCAATCTTGCCATCAAAATAACTGCTCCCTTTAACTCTGGCCGAGTTTCAAAAGTCTTCATCAGAAAGGGAAACTAAAAATAAAAACACACTCTTTTACAAACAACCCACACTTACAGGGTAAAGTATACACTCACAATGCTTCAAACAAACTCAATATATTAAAACAAAATAACTCACAATACTAATCTTTTAAACCAATTTTCAGGCATCATAAATCCCCCGGGTGGGATCGCCTCTGGAGTCCTTCCTCACTCCTTGGAGAGCATCTGAAGTCAGGCTCCCCGTGCTCCTTAAGTACCTGAATTAATGAAGCTCTGGCCTTAACATTTACCAGCTGGAAACAGCTTCCCTTAAAGTGACAGCAACTTTCTTAAACCCTCCCAAGCCTGCAACCCTTAAAGGTGAATACCAAACCACAGAAACAATTGTAAAATCTTCCTGATTTTTTGTAATTTATTAAAAATGTATAAGTCTTAGAAACACCCCTATCCTGCCCCCAGCATGCCCCCTTGTGCTTTGAACGCACTGCTGATGAGCTACATACCAAAGCGTTTAAAAAATGGGTTTCGAAAATAGTGATTTGAGCATTTTGCCAAGCAAACCTCCAAATGCCGATTTATGCCACTTTTTAAACGTTTTTCTCTTTTGAAAATCAGCCCCATAGTCCTAGCCAAATTAAAAAAGAAAGAAGAAACAAATCACATGTCCTTTTTCTTTGTAGCTGATTATTTTAACGCTGGCCTGAAAGGTTTGGAAGATGGCATCGTTCGGTTTGACACCTGCCAGTCGCTGTGGCGAGAGATGAAATTGGAGGCAGAGGTTAGTGCTTTGTTCTACATTATTATACTTAATGGGTTGCATCACCAGTTAGCTGGAAGTGAATTACAAAGAAAAAAAATTAAAATCTTACTTGCTCAATAACATAAAAAATTCCCAAAAAAAACGTTTTCAAATGTTTCTGGAACGTTGAAAAGGATTAGAATTGAAGTAATTCTAATGGAAACAAATACCACAACCTAAGTCCCATCACACCAGATGCCCGTCTATTAGCTAATTGTAGTATTATACCACTCACGATGGTAAGGAGATCTTGTTGTGATGAATGAAGCCCTCTTGATGGTCCATAATTAATATATTCTTCAAATAACTGAACCCCAACCATAATGCATTAAAAACCAAACAAATCTATTTAAAATGGTAACTTATGTAATTTTGTTTTCAAAAAGTGGATAGCATGATGGTTTGTGTGTATGTATATGTGTGTGTGTCCAGAATGGACAAGCGTGTAACAGAACAGATAGGTATTTTCTGATCTAATAATGAACAAATGCATCAGAGTAACCTTAAGCTTCCAAAAGAAGTACTTGCTACAGAAGAACATTTCTTTTTTTTTAAATGATAACGCATAATCTAATCATACCCCTAATTCTTTTCCAGTGATGAGTTTTGGTGCTTTGGAGCCATGTGCATTGTTCTAGGTAGTCTCTCAAATGGTTGAGAAGCAGTTGATCAGTGACAAACAGGAAGCATTACATGGAGTGACAGATATGAGAGTTGCTGTACAAAGGACTGAAAGCAGGATAATGTAAATTTTTCAGAAAGCAGAAGGGATTATGAGATCATTTAAAGGAATCCAAAGTATGTTCCTGGGTCTGTTTCTAAAAAGATAAGACTTGGCAAAGCTAAGAAAAATGCTGTTTCATAGAAGATTTTCTTTGAATTGGTAAGCAGTAAGTTTCACCACTTTTGTTGAATCCAATTTGCATAATAGATTTTTACATGTGTCTATACCCACTGCCGGGTTGTCAGCCAATCAGAAACAAGGATCCGTCCAAGCCCTGCCGACTCTCTGCCTAACCCCATCCCTTTGGATAACATCACTGGACGTGCCATCGTAACTCCCCCTAAACGCCCATTCCTTTTGGTGGTGTCGCTGGGAGTGATGACATAACTCCGCCCACGCCATGTACAAGATAGGGGAGGAAGAGCTATTAACTTATCAGGGATCAAGAAATCGGACAAATACGTAGAGGACCCCTATGTATAAATATTGACCTTTTAAAAGTAGAAAGCTTTAGTCAGTTGCACACACACCAATTACAGTAAGCAGTGTGATTTGACAGCAAGGAGCAGTCAGTCTGGAGTGTGCTGCTGGTTAAGAACAGCCTAATCTCTCTATATAAAAAGCATCTCCAACATTCTAATGAAGCCTCAAGTTTCCCAACATTCTAAATGAGTCATGGTGTAGATCGCTTTTTCTCCATGAGTGTCTGCCCCGCCCTTGCGTCACAACGTGACCCCTTGGGATCTCCTGCTTCTTTTCCAAAACACCTTGACGGAGGGGGGGCCCCTGCTGCACACTCTCATTCTTTCTCACACACATACACTCTCATAAATACAGCCTCAAACTATGTCACACACACCCACACTCGCACATTCACTCCGTCTCTCTCTCTCACACAGTCACTCTCACACATACACACTCCGCTGAAAACCTTGCTAGCGTCCGTTTCATTGGTCTCAGAAACGGGCCTTTTTTTACTAGTAAATCATATTTGCTTTAGTGTGAGAAACAGGGCCTTGTCACGGCTGCAACTCCTCAAAAAGAATCAACACAACTGAGAATTTAATGGAATTGGGGCATATGGAGTTGAACAAACCTATTGGTGGAATTGCTAACTATGGCTAACACAGCTATGTTTGAAAATATCTTGGCACTTAAATCTACTTTCCTTTATAGAACACCAATGTAATAGGTAAAATGCATGCTTAGAATTCAGGTGCAAACACTTAGGCCAGCCACAGAGCTCATGTTTGTCCTCAAACCTAAATTCCAGAGTTGATAATAGCTCAAAACGATGTACACTTAAAGTGGAAATAAAAAACACAGAATAACTTTGCTCAGTATAGCAATTACAATACACTATGTAAAAATGAACAAAAGTGAAGATTAATGTAGATATTTGCCAAATAACCAGGTTTTCAAACCCTTCCTGAATTTCAAGTAATCAGTTTCATACACTATGAAAAACTGCACCTAAAAACGTGTTTTATGTTTGCTGGCTTTTGAATATAGAAGCTGATGGTAATTCACATTTAAGTGTGCTGTTCTCTTAGGAGCACTTTTACTAAGCTGCGTTAGGTACAAACATGTGCCTAACGTAGCTTAAAATGGCGTAAATCAGGATGCGCTCAGGCGTCCTGCGGTAACTGCCAAATCTGTGTGCTCTAAGTGCCCACTAAAAGATTATTTTTTTGAGGGAGGGGGGAGGGTGTGTCTGTACAAACCAGTTACCACAGCTACATTGCTGTACTCTGGTTAGTGCCCAGATAGCGATTATCCCTTACCGCCTATAAATGGGTGGTGGTAAGTGCTCACATGGTATTTTTTTGTTGTTGCTTTTTTTTTTTTTAATGGTAGCATGCTAATGGCCATTAATGCAGAAAATAGAAATTACATTAGGTCATTTTACACGTCACTGACATCTGGTATCTTTATATTTTGCACAGTACAGGGGGATTCTAAATCCTGTCTCTTGGAACTAGGCCCCTGAGTGTGATTCTGAATTACATGCATGCTTAAGATTAAGATGGCACTGATCTCAGGAGTGGGGCTGGGAGGAGGGGAGGGGAATATGATATGTTTGTACACTTGTGATTGGTGTCTTAGGTGCTTGCTCAGTTCAGATAAGAAATGCATGCACACTGGCCCCATGTGTTTATATCTCTTGTATATCTGTGCCCTGACCTTTATGAGCACTGAGGCCAATGGCATGTAATGGACAGCCTAAGAACCAAAGGCTGGGCAACCAAGATTATGTAGCATGGCATCTACTTGGTGGGGGGTGGGGAGTGGAGAGGGAGACGAGAAAGAGGAGGTTTGAAAATGGGAGGATGAAAGTTGAAAAACTGAAATGCTAATGACGTTCTTTTGTCATACATTTGATAAGACCTACATATGGATCACTTCACTGGCTTCCGATCAGATACCGCATACAGTTCAAGCTTCTCCTTCTTACCTACAAATGCACTCAGTCTGCAGCCCCTCATTACCTCTCTACCCTCATCTCCCCTTACGTTCCCGCCCGAAACCTCCGCTCATAGGACAAATCCCTCCTCTCTGAACCCCTCTCCACCACCGCCAACTCCAGGCTCCACCCATTCTGCCTCGCCTCACCCTATGCTTGGAATAAACTTCCTGAGCCCTTATGCCAGGCCCCCTCCCTACCCATCTTCAAATCCTTACTCAAAGCCCACCTCCTCAATGTTGCTTTCGGCACCTAACCTTTATACCCTTCAGGAAATCTAGACGCCCCTACTTGACTGACTGTTCACTTGTCCTTTAGATTGTAAGCTCTTTGAGCAGGGACTGTCCTTCTATGTTAAATTGTACAGCGCTGCGTAACCCTAGTAGCGCTTTAGAAATGTCAAGTAGTAGTAGTAGTTAACATTAAAAGTAGGTCCAATTATGCATTTTTACAGGGTTGGTGTGGAAGGGGTATTGAGTTTAATTATCAAAATCTTGGAGGCAATTGGTCAAGCTCAGGTCTGAAATCTATTTGAGGGGGGCTATATAGCTGAAGATTCACCTAGGGTTCCCAGTACTCTTTTATTAGCCCTGGGAATAGGTGAGCAAGGCTGCTGATTAGGCTTTCAAGAGCCATGCCACCTGGAAAGACTAAGCCAAGGTTTTCCCATTCAGTCTGCAAGTACCCCTTAGCCAGTCTGATTTGCAGGATTTCCAGAATGAATATGCATAAGAAAGAGGTGCACGCTGCCTCTGGATACAAATATATCTCTTGCATGTACATCCAGAAAGCCATGCTGACTAAGAGGTTGTTGAGGACTGGGCTGACAACCCCTGGGCTTCAGCAATGCAGCAAAACCATGACTGACTCAGTCTGCCCAGAGAGTATGGTTTTAGTTTAGTAGAGGTAAAACAGGGACTGGATTCCTTTATACATGTTTTCTAAAGCTTTTATTTCTTTTTATTTCAGCAACTACAAGAAGAATTGAATAAAAAATTATTTGATAGTCTGATAGAGTTTTTGAGAAAATCTCAATCGGAATTCCAAAGAGAGAAGAATGAGTGGAACTGTCGCACAACATCCAGTGAGATCCCTGCTGCCGCACTGGTCCTGGGTACGTGTTTGAATTGAAATCAAGCTGTCGGTTCTTTGTGTCCTGATTTCTTATAGTTCTGATTGGACAAATGTTAAGTCTCGTAGAAACCCAAAGTTGATAGTTCCATTAGTACAAAGACATTTCTTTCCTGACCCCTGCAATATAACTTCTGATTATAGTGTGTAGAAACACAAGAAGGGAGGATATTGGTTTGCACCAGACAGACATGCAGTCTGATTATTGCAAATTTGCCAAACAATGTAACTACCAACAATCATCAGGGAATAACACCCTTATCAAATGTGGGGAAAGAATAAATATTGTTTATAGTGGAGTTTGTTCTTACATGGCCCCCTCTGACAACCTGGTATCAGTGAGGGCTGTAATTATGTGGGAATTATTTCTCTGATATATCTACTTACCATAAGAAATATACAATTTGGACAGGTGAGGCAACAGAGTTTCTATCTCCTTACATCCACCCCAAGATACTGTGATGGCTTCTGTCCTTTTTGTCTTTTCTATGTTCCTTCCAAGGGGATAGTCTTTATTATAGATAATAACAAAGCAATCAGGCAATAGAGCAATTAGACAAAGTAATCAGGCAAGGCAATCAGACAAAGTAATTGGGCAAAGTAAAGTAACAAATGGCAAAGAAAGCAGGCCTTAGCAATTTGTTACGAGAGGGAGAGAGAGACCACTGTGATAGTCATTCAGTTAATCATCTCACCCCTCTGACTAGATACAACACAACAGTGCCTTATATACAGTGGATTGGGCATCAATCCCCCTCCCAACTTGCAATTTCAGCTGATTTCTGTGTTATTCAGCTAATTTCTGTCTTACTGTATTGTTTACATAAAATGGAACACACAATCTAATTCCAAGGTTCCTTTTACTGAAAATTATAGTAGTCATTTTGTTACAGGGATTTCCCTAGCACCCATGTTTATTATAGTGTTATCTAAGTCCTCAACATTTCTTCCTCTTCAAACCTTGTGAAGTAGTCTCAGTGGCACCGACTCTGTCAGGGAGGGGGGAAGAGTGCTCGCTGGTTCAGCATGACCTTGTATTCACAGCATTTACAGCTCTCAGCAATAATACAGAAAGATGAAGTTTGAGCCTTTAGCTGTGTAGGTCATGGGTCCCAGCTGGCCTGTCAGTGCTCAGAAAAGTGCAAATCAATTCATTATCAAACAAAATCTTTCAGATAGTCATGTAAATTTGTCTAGTGCTCATATTGTTAAGAGCCTATAGGGGCTCATTTTCAAAGCACTTAGACTTACAAAGTTCCATAGGTTACTGTGTAACTTTGTAAGTCTAAGTGCGTTGAAAATATGCCTCTAAATGACATCTATGTTCGTGAAAATCAGTTGAGTCTGTTCTATTTTTAATCATTACACTCGGCAACTCTCCACTCTTTTTCACAAACGAACAATTCCACATCTCCACTCTCCAACTCAGCAAAATCAAAAATCGGTCCAAAGACAAGTTTGATCTTGAGCTAGTCGCTTTTAAAGCAGGTCTGATTCAGGAAATCATTTTGCTAGCCATTATTTAAAAAACAAACAAACATACATCGCATTACACCGGCCAACTCATGCCCATGAACCCCCCCTCAAAAACGCCCGCTCTCAAAATGCTTTTCTCTGGGCAAATATCAAACTTATACTTTTTTTTTTGTTTGTTTGATTTACATGGTTTTAACGCTTTTGTGAGAAACACGTTGATAAGACATTTAGGGGTCCTTTTACTAAGGTACACTAATGGATTTAGCTCGTGCTAATGATGATAAACCCATTATATTCCTTTGGACTTTTTATTTAGCACTCACTAAATCTGTTAGCGCACCTTAGTAAAAGAACTCCTTAGGATTTTAGGGGTCATTTTAGACTCCACTCTCACAATAGAGCCACAAGTGAAAAAAAACTATTTGGGACAGTGTTTCCTAAACTGAGGTATTTATGCTTTATTGGATCTTTTTAGGACATTTTCAGACTATTGGTTTGTAGTCTCCTATGGAGGTACACATGGGGGAAGCCACTGCTTACCCTGGGATTTGTAGCATGAAATGTTGCTACTATTTGGGTTTCTGCCAGGTACTTGTGACCTGGATTGACCTTTGTTGGAAACAGGATTCTGGGCTGGATGGACTATTGGTCTGACCCAGTATGACTATTCTTATGTTCTTATGGACTGTGAAAGAAGGGCTGAGGGATTTGGAAGGATGTAAAAGAGGGTCTACAGAGAATGGATATATATTGGCATGGGATAGTGAGATGAGATAAAAGATAACTGGAATGGGGAGAAAGAGAGAGAGCTAATCGGTATGTAGAGAAGTTGAGGATGAATTGGGGATAGGGAGGCAAGAAGGTGCAGGGCCAGTGTTGAGGAAGGGGGATCTCCCCTTCTATACCCTTCTCTTCTCCACCTTCCCTCCCCCCGATCCTGTCTCCAGAACTCCAAGAACCTTCTCTTTCTCTTCTTTCCCATTCCTTATCAATCTTTAAATTTTCTCCTGCCTGTATTACATATTCCAAGTCATCTTTTTTCATACCCCTGAGATCTCATCTTCCTTTGCTCTCCCACATTGATATCTAAGATCAGCTGTATAAGTCCTAAAAGAAAAAAATGAATTCTATAGACATAAAAGAAGACTGGAAAATGACTTTATTTTTTATTATATAAAATAAGTTATTATTGTTTACTATGCAATTGTGCCATGGAACTGTCTCAGTATGTCAAAAACTGTGTCGCAGAATATTCTAACTCTTGTCACAGAATCTGCCTTTGAGCTGCCACAGGAAACTGGGGTTATGGGTATGCATTGATCCTTCATTGTACTGCCAAACCTAATTGTACCTCATCAGCAGAGATTGTAACATTTTATTTCCTTATCATCCCAAAAGATCAGCCCACCTGGGGGCTATGTCTGTTGACTAGCGGGTGGAAACAGAGAAGAAAGTAGTTATTTGTGATCCCATAAAGGCACCATGCACTCATAGTTCCTAAGTATTTCTGTGTCTCCAAACGGATGGATGATGGACTAACTGTGCAGCTCCTGACCTGGTTTCCAATTGAGCTATAATTACTTTTCAAGAGGGTTTTCTATTCTGAGCCAGTTTTATTCTGAGCTCCAGTTGGCTTGGAGGTGACGTTTTGGATTATTTTTTTCTGAACCAATATTTCTACTGTGTTTCAGTCGAGTTAGGGGTGCCCTCTTGGGCTTCTTCTCCTGACCCTGTTCATACCTTGGTTATGTCTTCAAAAAATGTTAGCACACTATTATAGGATATCCTCTTAATACAATTTTATTCACATGTCCTGTATGCCTAGTCCCTTTTTCATTTATTCATGTGTTTATATAGATTTTACTGCACAAATGTTTTATGCAACATTAGCATTCCATGGGAATATTGTACATGCGAATATGTAATTATGAAAAAATTCTCAGTTTTCATTATAAGCTTACCGCCCGTAACTATACACATTATAGCATATCCTTCCAATATAATATTTCATTCATATGCTTTGTACGTCTAGTCCCTATTCTATTCATTATTTATATGTATTTTATTGCATGCATTGTTCTTGCAGTATTTAGCACTCTATGAGAACATTGTATATGCGAACACATTTTTTTGATGTTTAGCAAATGATGTTATTCCCATATTTTATCTTTTGATTTTGTTTTTTATCATATGTTATTGTTTTACTGTGGTTTTTTATCATATATGGTTTATGTTTTACTTAATTTTTCTTTATTTGCATATGTATGTTTTTATAGACTCCTGATGCAGGCCTGACGGCCGAAACACAACAGTTGTGTCGAGTCTTTTCATCAATAAACAAGCTTTTTAAGATTCTTGTCTCCAGGATTTGAATTTCCGTGGTCAAACATCCCACTCTCACTTACACTTGTGTTTTCCCGTGGGGAGTTTGAGTTCTCCGCTTGGCTGCAGATTCTTCTGAACATACCTTGGTTTCAATTGAGTATGAGGGTGCTTTGTTTGGCTCTAGCTCCTGTTTAAAAAAAAAGATGGAGTTTCAGCATGCTTGTCTGACATTGCTGTCTGGATGTCTCAACGCCACCTGAAATTAAATATGACCAAAACCGAGCTTCTCATTTTCCCCCCCAAACCCACCTCCCCGCTTCCCCCCGTTTTCTATTTCTGTTGATGGCTCTCTCATTCTCCCTGTCTCCTCAGCTCGAAACCTTGGGGGTCATCTTTGACTCTTCTCTCTCCTTCTCTGCTCATATCCAGCAGATTGCCAAGACCTGTCATTTCTTTCTTTACAACATCCGTAAAATCCGCCCCTTTCTTTTCGAGCACTCTACCAAAACCCTCATCCACACCCTTGTCACCTCTCGTTTAGACTACTGCAATCTGCTTCTTGCTGGCCTCCCACTTAGTCACCTCTCCCCTCTCCAGTCAGTTCAAAACTCTGCTGCCCGTCTCATCTTCCGCCAGGGAGCCTTTACTCATACTACCCCTCTCCTCAAGACCCTTCACTGGCTCCCTATCCGTTTTCGCATCCTGTTCAAACTTCTTCTACTAACCTATAAATGTACTCACTCTGCTGCTCCCCAGTATCTCTCCACACTCGTCCTTCCCTACACCCCTTCCCGTGCAGTCCGCTCCATGGATAAATCCTTCTTATCTGTTCCCTTCTCCACTACTGCCAACTCCAGACTTCGCGCCTTCTGTCTCGCTGCATCCTACGCCTGGAATAAACTTCCTGAGCCCCTACGTCTTGCCCCATTCTTGGCCACCTTTAAATCTAGACTGAAAGCCCACCTCTTTAACATTGCTTTTGACTCGTAACCACTCGCCTCCACCTACCCTCCTCTCTTCTTTCCCGTTCACATTAATTGATTTGATTTGCTTACTTTATTTATTTTTTGTCTGTTAGATTGTAAGCTCTTTGAGCAGGGACTGTCTTTCTTCTATGTTTGTGCAGCGCTGCGTATGCCTTGTAGTGCTATAGAAGTGATAAATAGTAGGTTAGTAGTCTCTTGTAACCAGAGCTAATATTGTGATGTCATAATGCCTCAGTCCACCAATAAGAGCCAACCTCATCAGTGATGTCACAATGGCTTGATTGTCCTATACTTGGCTCACTTTTATTACATAGCTCTTTGAGCAGGGACTGTCTTTCTTCTATGTTTGTGCAGCGCTGCGTACGCCTTGTAGTGCTATAGAAGTGATAAATAGTAGGTTAGTAGTCTCTTGTAACCAGAGCTAATGTTGTGATGTCATAATGCCTCAGGCCACCAATAAGAGCCAACCTCATCAGTGATGTCACAATGGCTTGATTGTCCTATACTTGGCTCACTTTTATTACATAGCTCTTTGAGCAGGGACTGTCTTTCTTCTATGTTTGTGCAGCGCTGCGTATGCCTTGTAGCGCTATAGAAATGCTAAATAGTAGTAGTAGTAGTATATCTCGGATATCTTTGAGAGCCATATCCTCTCTTTCCTCTCTCCCCCTCCCCCCCCCCCCCCCAAACTACTGAAGTCTTCTTTAGAAGACAGTGTGGTGAGTTTGTTCTATTATATTTTCTGGCACTTCAGAGGTATTTTTCCCCCCCTGATGTCAGTACTTTACCGGTATGAGTCTCTGTGCCTCTGCCCTCTTTCAAGCATGAGCACAGTTTGTTTTTCCTATTTGTTGTGGCAGACTGGATTACTGCCCTCTACACCCTCCTTCTCCTTTGACTGTGGCAAGGTGTATTTTATCACTCCTTTATTGAACTGTTCAGAGGTAAGCTGTATTTTATCACTGCTTTATTCAGCTTTGCAATGTTTGGCTCCTGTAAGTGAGTGCATGAATTTCTAGAATTTACAGATTGTGGAAGGGGGAGAGGGAGAGATCATACTGAGGAATTGTTTATGGTGCCCTTATGGGATCGTCACAAACAATTACGTTCTGTTCTGTCTCCATCTGTTGTTCGACGGACATAACCCACAAGTAGACTGATCTGAGACTTAAGGAAGTAAATTATCAGGTAAGATATAATTTCTTCTTTATGTACTGATTGTTATTCTGATTATATCTGTCTTTTTGTTCTCTAGGTGTAAATGTCACTGATCATGATGTGACCTTAAAGAGTCTCTCAGAAATTCTCCAGGAGAGTGTTACCCCATATGTAGCCTCATTACAGTCAAAAGAATGCCCAGGTAGGCCCCTGACTAGCTTTCGAAAGAAAGACAAATAGTTTACATTCCAAGTATTATGAATATAGGTGTCCAGCCGTTATTATTGTGATAGAAATGGAAATAGATGCTTGCATAGAACACAGTTTTGTGTTTGGGGTGGGGGAAGTAGAGCCAGTCAAATTATGCACTGAATGTTTCAGCAGACTAGGACTATTTTGCATTTAATACTGTGTGAAAAATGTAGCACGATAATGGAAATTGTTCCATTAGAAAGAGAATGTCGTGACCAAAACATAAATTTAGGAAGGGAGGCAACAGCTCATCTTCAGGTTGCAGAAAAGGTCCCAACAATGAACTGAATTTTCACCTGCCAGCCAGGTTGATGGGTTGTGCTGCTTAGAACTTGCCTGAGCAGGGAGTTTGCAATAATGACTTCTAATGCCGTGGAAAGCATTAAGTAGTTGTACAGAACCTAGTACATTGATGGAACTGTATGAAAGGAGAACAATAAAAGCAGTTAAAGTATATATAAGCTATACAGAGCTTTATACAGTCAGCTCAGAAAAACAATCAAGTCCTGAAAGTACAAGATATGCAAATATCCAAGCCACGTGTTTAGCCCCTCCCTTATCTTTCCTTTACCCATAAACCCTATCATTTTTTTTTTTTTTTTGTTCACTAAGACATTGCTGGGATCAAATTGTGAGCTTCCCTAGGAATGTGTGATATTTTTATACTATTTTCTTCAAGCTTCCAGAATGCTAATGGCAACTTATATAATAACTAGCCGTTGAGCCCGTAAAAACGGGCTGGTATAGAGGTTTTCCTCCCCCGCGGTCACCACCGCTCCCCTCCCCCCCGCGAAGTCGTCGCCGCCGCCACCCCTCCACCCGGCCCCGGCCCTCTCTTCCCTTCTGAACTTACAGATCCATTCGCCGAACGCAGCAACGCACATCAGCTGAGCTGCCCCTTCCTTCTCTGCCTGTGTGTGTCCCGCCCTCGCTGACGTTACGTCACAGGAGGGCGGGGCCACAGGCAAAGAAGGAAGGGCTCACTGCAGCTCAGCTGATGTGCGTTGCTGCGTTCGGCGAATGGATCTGTAAGTTCAGAAGGGAAGAGAGGGCCCGGGCCGGGTGGAGGGGTGGCGGCGGCGACTCCGAGTGGGGGGGGGAGCGGTAGCAACGTCGGCGGCGCAGTTTTCCTCTCTGTCCCCCCCCCCCCCCCCCCGTCATCACGTATTGACGCGGGGGCGGGACAGAGAGGGAAGTCTCTACTGCGCATTTGCAGTGAGTACGGTCACTCGCCGTTTATATGTTTGATTAACAAACTATATTTTCCCAAATAATTATGATACAAAGTTTCTCATCAAATATTTGCACCTGCTATCTATACAGCCTGTTTTTTGTTTTTGTATGGCTGTTAAATATACTGTGCCAATTTTAATCAATGAAACATAAGAACATAAGAGTTTGCTATACTGGGAGAGAACGAAGGTCCATCAAGCCCAGTATCCTGTTTCCAACAGTGGCCAATCCAGGTCACAAGTACCTGGCAAGATCCCAAAACAGTAGAATACGTTTTATGGTGCTTATCCTAGAAATAAGTAGTGGATTTTCCCCAAGACCATGTTAATAATGGCTTATGGACTTTTCTTTTAGGAAGTTGTCTAAACCTTTTTTAAACCCTGCTAAGCTAACTGTTTTTATAACATTCTCTGGCAATGAATTTCAGAGTTTAATTACACACTGAGTGAAGAAATATTTTCACCGATTTGTTTTAAAATTACTACTTTGTAGCTTCATTGCGTGCCCCCTAGTCCTAGTATTTTTGGAAAGAGTAAACAAGTGATTCATGTCTACCCGTTCCACTCCACTCATTTTATAGACCTCTATCATATCTCCCCTCGGCCGTCTCTTCTCCAAGCTGAAGAGCCCTTGCCGCTTTAGCCTTTCCTCATAGGGAAGCTGTCCCATCCCCTTTATCATTTTTGTCGCCCTTCTCTGTACCTTTTCTAATTCCACTATATCTTTTTTGAGATGCAGTGACCAGAATTGCACACAGTACTATGGAGTGATATAAAGGCATTATAACATCCTCATTTTTGTTTTCCATTCCTTTCCTAATAATACCTAACATTCTATTTGCTTTCTTAGCTGCCGCTATACACTGAGCTGAGGGCTTCAACGTATCATCAACGATGACACCTAGATCCTTTTCCTGATCAGTGACTCCTAATGTGGAACCTTGCATCACGTAGCTATAGTTAGGGTTCCTCTTTCTCACATGCATCACTTGCTCACATTAAACGTCATCTGCCATTTTTATGCCCAGTTTCCCAGTCATGTAAGGTCCTCTTGTAATTTTTCACAATACTCTTGCGATTTAACAACTTTGAATAACTTTGTGTCATCAGCAAATTTAATCGCCTTATTCATTATACCTATTTCCAGATCACTTATAAAAATGTTAAAAAGCAGTGATCCCAGCACAAACACCCGGGGACTCCCACAAATTAACCTTCTCCATTGAGAATATTGACCATGATTCAACCATACTCTGTTTTGTGTCTTTTATCCAGTTCTTAATCCACAGAAGGACATTTGCCTCTTATCCTGTGACTTTCTAATTTCCTCAGGAGTTTTTCATGACGTAATTTGTCGAATGCTATGCTGATCTGCTATTTTGGGGTTCTGCGCATATCCCTTCTCCTTTCTTGGAGCTTTTGGTAACATTCTTTCCCCCCCCCCCCCCCCCCCCCCCCCCATCTCAGTTTGTGGCAGTCTTCTCCAGTGTATCTTCCTTTACCTCTCTATTCAATATGGGAGTTCAATGTTATCGGGATGGGAGGGGGACGCTGGGAGACAATGAGGGCCTAAGAGCAAGACACTCACTTCTGCTCTGTCTGACATCTGAAAATTAAATTTTAATAAATAATGGTGATGTGTTGAATTCTGTCTTCTGGACTGGGACACACAGAGGGGCATAATCGAACGGTGCTGGCCAAATAGCTGGCCGGCCGCCTATGTGGCCAGCTCCGTAAAGGGGCGGGGCGGAGCGAACCGTATTATCAAAAAAGATAACCGGCCATCTTTTCCTTCGATAATACGGTTGGCGCTGGCTAAATCTCAACATTTAGGTCAAATGTTGAGATCGCCGGCTTCGGTTTTCAGCCATAATGGAAACCGGGCCCGGCCATCTCAAACCCGGCGAAATACAAGGCATTTGGTCGTGGGAGGAGCCAGCATTTGTAGTGCAGTGGCCCCCCTGACATACCAGGACTCCAGCCGGGCACCCTAGGGGGCACTGCAGTGGACTTCACAAATTGCTCCCAGGTGCATAGCTCCCTTACCTTGGGTGCTGAGCCCCCCCAAATCCCCCCAAAACCCACTCTCCACAACTCTACACCACTACCATAGCCCTAAGGGGTGAAGGGGAGCACCTACATGTGGGTACAGTGGGTTTTGGTTTTTTTTTGGAGGACTCAACATTTATCACCACAAGTGTAACAGGTAGGGGGGGATGTGCCTGGGTCAACCTGCCTGAAGTGCACTGCACCCACTAAATACTGCTCCAGGGACCCGCATACTGCTGTCAGGGAGCTGGGTCAATTGGGGCACTTTTTTGAGGCTTGGTCCTAAAAATAAATGAACCAAGTGCAGCCGGCGAAATGTTCGTCTGAGCCGGCCATCTTTTTTCCATTATGGGGCGAAGCCGATCATCTCATAACCACGCCCCCTCCCCGCCCCCATCCTACCTTCTGTACCCTCCCTTGAAGGTTGGCCGGCTCCGCGACGAAAAGCAGTTGGCGCCGGCCAAAATCGGCTTTCGATTATACTGATTTGGCCGGGATCAGGAGATTACCGGCCATCTCCCGATTTGTGTTGGAAGATGGCCGGCGATCTCTTTCGAAAATTAGCTCAATAGAGTCTCGGAAGTCACCTCCCACTCCTGCTCAGTCCATGACATCTGAATTTTAAATTTTAATAAATAACAATGGTGTGTTGAATTCTATTCTCTGGATTGGGCCACAGTTGTACAACCTGTTTTACATAGACTCTCAAAGTTTCGAAGTTGCTCTATCTGTATCCAGTTCTCTGAACTGAAGACAAAGCAACCAGAGTCTGTGATAGTACAACAATAATTAAACAGGCAGAGTAGATGGTCTTATGTAAGGTCATATTCTATACTTCTGTGCATGATAAATTATTTTGTATATTCTTTTACTATCACATTTTCACCAGGGAGCTCAATGCAGATATGCATGTTTATCCAGTTCAGTGGCAGCCTGGGAATAGGTAGAGTCAAGGGGGACAAAATGAAACAAATGAGAAAAATAAATTAAAGAGAGATTATTTTAAAATCTACATATAATCCCATCAGTTTCCAAACTGCTATTTTTCTTTTTCTAAGGCATAAAACAGCTGCTGCAGAAGCTTCTGGTTCAACTAATGGGACAATTTGAAGATGTGGAACTAGATTCAGACGACGAGAAGCAGGTTCAGGTTTCCCAGGGAAGGATGCGGTGTCCCATGGCTTCTCTGTGCGGCTGGTACCACAGCGTTACAAAGGTGCATTGATAGTACTACACATCGAGGGGCATTTTTGATATGATGTCTTAAATCGGACTTTGGACGTTTTGCGCTAAACGTTCCAAATCTGAATAAGAAGTATAGCCATTTTTGAAACAGCAAAACATCTATCTTTCTTTTTTTTTTAATGGCCATATGCTAGATGTCTTTGTGCTCTGTGCATTTATCTTTTTAGTCCATTTTCGAAAAAAAAGACAAAGTCCAAGTGAAAAACACATAAAATCAAGCTATTGGGATGTAGGAGGAGCCAGAAATCTTAGTAGACTGGCCACATAGACATCCCAGGAGATCAATGGGGCACCCTAGGCGGCACTACTGTGAACTTCATATAAAAGCTCCCAGGTACACATCCCACAATACCCCCTTATCTTGTCTGCTGAGCCCTCCAAATACCCACCTCCCCCAACTGTACATCACTGCAATAGCCCTTATGGGTGAATGGATCCTCAGGAGCTTAGTCAAGATTGGGAGGCGGGGCTGGTGGTTGGGAGGCGGGGATAGTGCTGGGCAGACTTATACGGTCTGTGTCAGAGCCGGTGGTGGGAAGCGGGACTGGTGGTTGGGAGGCAGGGATAGTGCTGGTCAGACTTGTACGGTCTGTGCCAGAGCCGGTGGTTGGGAGGCAGGGCTGGTGGTTGGGAGGTGAGGATAGTGCTGGGCAGACTTATACCATCTGTGCCCTGAAGAGCACAGGTACAAATCAAAGTAGGGTATACACAAAAAGTAGCAAATATGAGTTATCTTGTTGGGCAGACTGGATGGACCGTGCAGGTCTTTTTCTGCCGTCATCTACTATGTTACTATATGTGGGTACAGTAAGTGTTTGGTGAATTTTGGATGGCTCACAGCTTCCACCACAAGTGTGACAAGTAGAGTGAAATATGGGCCTGGGTTGCCATCTCCACAGTGTACTGCACTGACCACTACACTACTCCAGGGACCTGCTTGCTGCTGTAGTAGAACTGGCTATAACATCTGAAGCTGTCGTAGAGGCTGGTAAGTATTATTTGTATTCACATCTTTGGGGGGGGGTGGGATGGGGTCAGTGACCACTGGGGGAGTAAGTGGCAGTCACCCTGATTCTCTCCAGTGGTCATTTAGGGCACCTTTTTGTGCCTTACTCATTCTAAAAGCAGGTCTAGTTCAAAACGTTAAATTTATAGCCCTAGACGTTTTTATTTTGAAAAGAAATTCAGCCAAATACTGCTTTGACCATTTTTGGATGTATTTCTCTTTAGAAAATGAGCCCCATCATCTTTCTGGCATCTGCTTTTCTTTACAAAATACAAGTGTAAATGGCTAAAAACACACAGAAAATTGTGGTGTTTTATCATTTATGTGTGTTTGTGGACACTTTGCCCAAACTCTGCCCATATGCACCCTCTAGTAAAAATAAGCACCATGCAAAGTGCCTAAAATATTGGCATTTATGTGCCTTCTTACCCCCTTTATGTCTTTAGCAAGCTACAACCTTTAAAACTGAACACAGCAAAGTGAGTTTTCTATTGCATTAATACCCGGTCTTGCAGATCCCCGGGTATTGTCTAAAGCTGCTTATGATAAAAATACAGTCTATAATATGCAATACCTAATTCAAAATTTAATAAAAATATGTTGAACTTAAGCTCTACATTCTTTTTGTGTTTATTTTAAAGCTTAATCTCTGGATTTTTATGCTTTTTAAGATCGTGTTTTGGATTGGTTCCATTTACACCACAAGAGTGGGGGCTAGGCCCCTGATGTGATTTGTGTATAGCATGACAACAATACTGCTGCAGGAATTTCAATATTGTAGAACGCCATTAAAATTAAAACACGTACACTTCTCAACAGCAAAGCTTCTTATGGTAATCACTGCAATATCCTTTTAGTACATTATTTTGTAATAATCTTCTGTAGTTCTTCTTTTTAAGTGGGAGTGTCCAACCTTGGCCTTTGCCAGGTAAAGTTTTCAGGATTTCCCCAATAAATATGCATGAGATCTGTTTACATACAGTGGAGGTAGTGCATACAAATAGATCTTGTACATTATTCATTGGGGAAATCCTGAAAAAACTAACTGGATTATACAACCCTATTTTAAAGTGTCTTGGTGTTAAAAAAAAAAACTGGACTGGAAATATAAGTTGATGTAATATTTTTTCTATAATACTGCCTATGGTAATCCTTATTATTGTTAATTGGTTGTTGCAGTGATCTGATTTTCTTTAGTATTTGCTATAGAGTTTTGAGATGTCTTTCTCCCATATTCATGGACTTTGCAGCTGATCATTGATTTTTTTTTTTTAAGTATTTTTATTACTTTTTTTAACATACATGGAACATATGCTAATAACAACAATTGAACCAGTTTCCTGAATGTTCAATCCTCTACCCCCCCCCCCCCCCCCCAACACATAATATTGATAATGACCGTTATGTCTACATGGTGCTGCTTTGTCCTAGTACCATATTAAGGAGTTACTATAAGTTTGGGTGCATCCAAATCCACGCCAGCTGTCAGTCTCTGGACAGGCCCAGACCCACCCACTTTCCCTCCAGGCCCACCCAACATCCATCGCATGTGTCGCGTGCTGCAACGAAAATGCTTGTCCTCCCCACCGGTGCTGCCTCGGCCCCTGCACGCTACCCTGCCTCTGTCCCTGCCTGCATTCTTTTCGATTGTCGCGTTGCCGGCAGCGCTGCCATTCACTCAGGCAGCTCCGCTCCTCTCTGCCGCGTCCATCTGGCCCTATGTAAACAGGAAGTGCGTCAGAAAGAGCCGGATGGACGCGGCAGAGAGGAGCGGAGCTGCCTGAGTGAATGGCAGCGCTGCCGGCGACACGACAATCGAAGAAAAGAATGCAGGCAGGGACAGAGGCAGGGTAGCGTGCAGGGACCGAGGCAGCGCCGGCGGGGAGGACAAGCATTTCCGTTGCAGGCGCGGTGGGACGCAGGGGTGGAGAGAGAGGCAAAGAAGGGCACGAAAGCTGCCTTGCAGCAATTCCTCAAGGCCGCCACACTACAGCAGTGGCCAGGAGGAGAAACGTGGTTGGGCATCAGTGTCCTTGCACTGGGCCTGCCCCGTGAGAGGGGGTGGGGTGGAGAGAGTGAGTGAGTGAGACGGTGGGGTGGAGAGATAATTGTTTGACATGGGGGAAGGGAGAGATGCAGGAGGAAAAGAGAGGGAGAATTGTTTGATATGGCTATGGTGGGGAGAGGAAGGGAAAGGGTGCAGAGGAGTGGCAAAGGACGATAGAGGAAAAAAGTGTTGGACATGACAGTGGAGGGAAGGGAGTGAGAGATGAGAGAGGGAAATATTGAACATGGCTGGAGGGGAGAGAAAAAGATGTTAGACCAGGGGCTCAAGGCAGGGAGAGAGAGAGAGAGAGAAAGAAAGAGATAGTGGACAATATGGGAGAGATGTTGGACATAGAGGTGGAGCAAAGGGAAGGAGAGGTTCTGCACAAGAGAGGGGAAAGAGGGAGATATTGGATCCAGGGGCAGAAGGGAGATATGCTGGACAGTGGGTAAGAGAGAGAAATGCATGACAATGGAGGGAGGGGGAGGGGGTAAAAGGGAGATGTCAGGCTATGAGAGTGAAGAGAGGATAAAGAGAGAGGGGAGATGGTAATAAAATGAATGAGAGGATAGTGATTACAGGTGGTAGAAATATGGTAATGGTGCGTAGATTGAGGATGGAAGGGAATGGAAGGCTGGGAAGGAATGAGTTTGGATATGGGTGAGCTAGTGGGTGAAAGGAGATGAAAATTTGATAGATATCTGAAAAGTAAAAAGGAGGAAAAAGTTTAGAAAGAGGATTAAATTTGAGTAGACAGAGGCAGAAAAGAACAAAATACAGAAAGGAAAGAGCTAAAATGGAAAGATCAATAGTTCAGAAGCAGTTGTAGTGAGGAAATGGAACGAGAGGAGAGAAAAGACAAATGGACAACAGTTGCTTGAAGAATTAGCAGAAGACGACGGGAAAGTGGGAAGGAGAAACTGAAACCAACATGATAGAAAAATAAAATGTCCAGACAACAAAAGGTAGAAAAATAATTTTATTTTGAATGTTTTAAATGGAATATGTTCAGTTTTATTGTGTTCAGTAGAAAAGGAAATGCATTTTTGTTTTTATTTCTCCAGTGTTGCACTAAATGTTGAGGTTCTCAGTTCAATTTTTGTCTACATATTTTTATTTCTAATTTGTAATCCCTTGTTCTGTATTTGGTGATGGTCTGTCAGTGTGAGACTGTAATGGCAGATGGGGAGATTAAAGAGGAGAGGGCTTCTTTATTTTCTGCCCTGGGCCCCAGCATGGCTAACAGCAGCCCTGACCCTTGCTGTAGCTGGTGGGGATCCCCAAGCCCTGCTAGCTGAGGACCTCCACTGAACGTGGCCAGAAATCCCTTCTGCTGAGCTTGGCAGATGGGGGCAGCATCCTTGAGCCACTGACAACTAAGCATGCATGGAGTGCCGCTATCGGTGGCTCAAGGAGTTGTTGCTTCCGACCAAGCTTGGTAAAAGTAAATTCTGGCCATCTTTGTTGGAAGTTTTCAGGTGACAGAGCTTGGGGATCTTCATCAGCTAAAGTATTTATCTTTTGAGTTGGGAAATGCTGGGGGAGGGGGTTAGAGAGAAAATTTTGTGCCCGCCCACTTTGGGTTCAGGCCCACCCAAAATTGGCTGTCTGGCTACGCCACTGGTCTCCATGCTGTATACTTGTCCCATTGTTTATAGAATTGTGTAATCCGTCCTGCCTTTATTGCAGTTATTTTAGACATTTGATAGAGATAATCCATCTTATGTACCACCTTTATCACTGGCGGCATCGTGGGTTGTTTCCACGCCGAGGCCAATGCAATCTTCCCTGCGACCAGCCACACCGAGGCCAGCCGATGTGTTGTCGATGGAATGGCTGCGGGTTGAAAATGCAATAGGCACGTCTCAGCCTTAAAGTCATATGGTTTCCCTATGATTTTTTCTAGCGTCTGAATTAGCTCCAACCAATACCCCTGCGCCTTGGGGCATGTCCACCATATATGAGTCATATCACCTATTTCCCTACACCCCCTCCAGCACCACCCGTTGCCTTTCCTATACATTTTTGCTATTTTGTGAGGAGTCAGATACCATTGATACAACATTTTATATCCACTTTCTACTAGGGAACTAGAGATGGAAACTCTTAGCATATACATCAGTGCCTTATCCCACTTTTTGGTATCATAGCTTATCTTTAAAGCTTTTTCCACCTTTGGGTGTAATATACTAGTGGATTATAATATGATCCTAACGCTCTATATAGTCGAGATATACACCCTCTTTGACATCCTCCTCCCAGAGCCATCTCTAAGGCAGTATCCTCTATGGTCAGTTCCCTTTTAGCCCTCCTATTTACATAGTCCCAGATTCTAGTATAGTGATAAAGATGTGACCCTGGTAAATCAAATTCTTCTTGCAATTCTGCGAATGGTATCATACTCCCTTCTGCCCATATTTGGTTTAAAGCTACCAACCCCTTTTGTTTCCATATTCGAAACACATTGTCTGCTGCCCCTATAGGACAGCCCATAGCTGTCTGTATCTTCATGCGCCTAAACTGTTTCCTGCCTGGAAGGAACTTCTGTCACAGGGTACTCCAAGTTTGTAAGGGAAAATGTACTGCGGGGGGCACCCGTCCTATACACGTTAATAATTGTCTCTGCGGGGCCCATAGTATAGCGTCTAATTGCTCCATACCCAACCAACGCTTCTCAATTTGTATCCAGGGCTTTACAATGTTGGAACCCCATGCCACCAGCACACGTAATTGTGCGGCTTGATGATATTGGATGAAATTGGGTACCCCCATGCCCCCCTTGTCTTTAGGTTGGAACATGATAGCTGCCCTTACTCTAGGTGGTTTATGTTGCCATATGTAAGCAAATACTTTGCGATGTAAGCGACGAAAGAATTGTTTGGGGATCGGCAGGGGCAATGCCAAAAATAAATATAGAATCTTTGGCAGGACCATCATCTTTACCGCTGATATCCGTCCCAACCATGATAGCTCCAGCCCTTCCCACCTCTCTAATTCCTGGAACAATTCTCGAACTTTGTGAGGAAAATTTGCCTCATAGAGATCTGCTATTTTAGCTGTAAGATTGATCCCCAAATATCGCAGTGATCGAGTAACCCAGCGGAATGAATACCTCTGGCGCAGCGACTGCTCCAGCTCCTCGGGTAGGCCCACCCCCATTATCTCTGATTTGTCCATGTTCACCTGGAATCCCGATAGCCTCCCATACTCTTCTAAGCTTTTCATTACCCCTGGCAGTGATTCCTGAGAGTGAGTTAGTGTAAGCAAAATGTCGTCCGCAAACAACATTATCTTATAGGTCTCTGCATCCAGGGTCAGACCCTGTATACCAGTATGTTGTCTAATATGTTGGGCCAGCGGCTCCATTGTAAGCGCGAACAACAGTGGGGATAGCGCCCAGCCCTGGCGGGTTCCCCGCCCTAGATGTATTAGCTCAGAGCTCGATCCGTTAATCCGCAGTGAAGCAATGGGATT
Source organism: Microcaecilia unicolor (assembly GCF_901765095.1). NCBI lineage: Eukaryota > Metazoa > Chordata > Amphibia > Gymnophiona > Siphonopidae > Microcaecilia > Microcaecilia unicolor. Next base: position 55,926 of record NW_021963040.1, on the reverse strand, counting down.
GACATACAGCAATGCAAGCCATGAGGTGAACTGTCCCGAAATGCCCATCTGCTCCAGTACTGAAAACATGAACACCCAGCGGACCCGATCAAACGCCTTTTCGGCGTCTAGTGATAATAGTAGTGTTGGCTGCTTCGTGTCCCCCGCTTCATAAATGAGATGGATCGCTCTACGTATATTGTCAAATGTCTGTCTCCCTCCTATGAACCCCGTTTGGTCAGCATGGACCAATTTCGGCATCACCCGTTGTAATCGGTCGGCTAGGATTTTAGTGAAGATTTTATAATCTGAACCTAGCAAAGAAATTGGTCGGTAAGATCCACATTTTTGAGGATCTTTTCCAGGCTTCAATAAAAGTGTTATAGTTGCCAGTCGCCACGAATACGGTAGCTCTGTTTGAGAGTCCATTTCGTTAAATACTCGGACCAGTACCGGGGCCAACAGATTACTGTGATCATTGATTTTGAGGAAAGGATTGTTTTGTTACCTGGTTTGTAACATGAGCAAATTTAGGCATCCTGTGTGTGCATAAGTTTACCTAGACTGAGCATGTCCTGAGGGGGGGTTAGGGAAGGTTTTGCACATACATCATTTGAAACTTTGTTCTACAGTGTACATTCTTTTACCTGCACTAGCAACATTCCATGTAGAATCTCAAATAGTAACAACAGTGGAGGAGTGGCCTAGTGGTTAGGGTGGTGGACCATGTAAACCGCATTGAGCCTGCCATGAGTGGGAAAGCGCGGGGTACAAATGTAACAAAAATAAAATAGATACTATTGGAGATTCTACATGGAATGTTGCTATTCCACTAGCAACATTCCATGTAGAAGCCTGCGCGGCCACATTGGTGATCTGCAAGGGCCGACTTCTACATGGAATGTTGCTAGTGGAATAGCAACATTCCATATAGAATCTCAAATAGTAGCAACAGTGGAGGAGTGGTCTAGTGGTTAGGGTGGTGGACTTTGGTCCTGAGGAACTGAGTTGGATTCCCACTTCAGGCACAGGCAGCTCCTTGTGACTCTGGGCAAGTCACTTAACCCTCCATTGCCCCATGTAAGCCGCATTGAGCCTGCCATGAGTGGGAAAGCGCGGGGTACAAATGTAACAAAAATAAAATAAAAAGCCAAGTCAGCTCAAGCGTCATAATAATTTCCTTCCCAAGTGCTCAAATTATGTCTGTACTTGTTTTTGGGTTAGTTTTTTATTGTAATTAATAATTTAAGATGATATTTAATGAATATGTTTTTTATTATTTATTTTTTGTGTATTTTTATAGAGGAATGATAAGCCCCTGACGCGGCCTCTGGGTGGGGAAACATGGTCACGTCGGGCAATTGATTTTAATAAAAAGTGGATTTCTACTTTTACTCTGGTCTGCATTGTGGATTATCTGCATTTAGATCATGGCCTCTATTGTTACATATTAGATGGTTCAGTGCAGGTTGCATTGATTAAAATATATTAACCTAGTATATGACCCTGCATGGTCCATCTAGTCTGCCCAATAAGGTAGCTAGAGCTGCACCTGCCACTCCATGCAGGTTAGCATCATTAAGAAGATTAAAAACTCCTGGATCTGAAACTGATCCAGGCTACTAGATAAGAAAAGAGAATGTAGCAAATTAGAAAGAATTTAGCAAGGATACACAGGAGGAAGCAGCGAGATTGAAATGGCGTAGGCAGATTGGTGAATATAAACTTCAGATTAGAGTGGGAAAAGAAATGTTGTTACTCTAAAAAGTTTAGACAGTAGTAACATTTCAAAAGAACTGTTTATATAGGGGACTCAAAGATTAGCCAGAGCATAAACAAGATATTGATTTGAAAGCAGTGAATTTGCAAATTTCTTTCCTGAAAAAGTGTAGGGAAAGTATATTGCATGAACCAGCAATATTAGAGTTTGGCTAGGCTGAAAACAGCATAATGGAAATGAAATATGAGGTCACTGAGGGAGACTTTTTACAAAAGAATATATGCTCATCTCTGGTGTTTAATGCACGCTTATTTTTAGCTTGCGCTAAAAATGCTGACGCAGATAATATGGGGAATTCCTTTTCACCAGTGACTGCGCAGATGGTGAGGACTTTTTAAAGAGGTTTGCTAACGGAACTTGTATTTGGATTCTTTCCTGCTATTTTTCTGAAATAAATGTCGGAAAACCTCTGTAATTGGGTAATGAGATTTGTGAATCGAATCATTGTCTGAAGGTGACTACCCAATAGAAATGGGTAAGAGTTTTTACACCTTTGCTTAAAGGGACTAATTTCAACATCACAGATTGGCAACTGGTCAAAATTAACCCATTCTGCCTGTACTTATCAAAGTAGATTGTAAGCTCTCTGAGCAGGGCCTGTCCTTTTATGTTAAATTGTACAGCGCTGCGTAATCCTAGTAGCGCTTTAGAAATGTTAAGTAGTAGTAACATAATTATAAGAACTTTTAATCGAATGTGATATACTGTATCAAAAGACAAATCATATTTTAGAGCTGTGTTCAGCACAAACAATTTTGACTGCAATGTTAACTGAATTAAGAATGTTAATGGGTAAGGGAATACAAACACTGGTTATGTAATTAGACTTATCTGCAGCATTTGACTTAGTGGAACATGGAATGTTATTGAGTCGACTGAGTGGGATAGAAATTGTAGTGTTGAATTGGTTTACAGGATTTCTGGAGAATAGAAGGCTTTAGGTAATTTGGAGAAACCAATGATCACAAAATTGGCCTAAGCAAGAGGAGTCCCCAAAGGCTCATCACTCTGTTCAAAGTCTAACTAAGTAGTTTAGGCCAGGTCTTTGAATCATATGGTCTAATGTATTATTCTTATGCCAATGGTGTATTGATTATTTTCCCAGTAAGAAAATCACTGGAGGACACACATATGTATGTGACCATTATTTTTGGTAGGATACATATGCGAATGAATACCAGTTGATTAAAGATAAATCTTTTGAAAACGAATGCCTTTTGGGTGGGGGAGGGAATTCTATGAATTTCCGAGAAGTTGTCCTAAGCTTGTTGGGACACAGATTTTGTTAAAAATGTAGATTAATATTTTAGAGTGGCTCTAGATTCTAGAGTGAAAATGGAACATGTTAAGGAGGTCACAAAAAAGATGTTTTCTAAACTCAAAATGATGCATTTTATCAAACCGTTTTTGGAGATTCAACTTTTACAATTGATTGTACAGGCTTTAGACCTGACTTAAATGGATTATTTTAATATGGTTTTGAGGGCCTGTGATAAAGATTGATTTGTAAGATACAGATTCTTCAAAGTGCAGCAGCAAAAATGATTTTAGGGGGAAGAGCCTAGTGATCACTCAATTCCATACTTGTCAAATTATACAGGCTTCCAATAAAAGCCAGAGTAAAGTTTAGAATGCTGACTGTAACTTTTAAAATTTTATATGGACTTTGCCCAGGATATCTTATTTCTTTTATCTCTCAGCCATATTTTACTAGAATTTGTGCTCTTCCTAATAGCTGAAACTTGCAATTCCAAATACAAGAATATGGTACCTAACTACAACTAGGAATTGGGGTAAAGTTCTAGAAATATGGAATGCCTTACCTAAAGATCTATGTCCAATTATTATGCTTTTAGGCATGCATTGAAGACACAGTTATTTTGCAAAAATTTCACTAAATGAATTTACTGTATTTTAAAAATTATTGTACTGGAATTGCATGTTAAGTGTGTAATTAGATCATATAGGGGGTCTTTTACTAAAGCTTAGCTCGAGTTACCTGCAGCATGGCCCATAGGAATAAAATGGACTCTGCTGCAGATAACTCAAACTAAGCTTTAGTAAAAGACCCCTATAATTTTTATATCTCTCTTGTAAGCTGCCTTGAGCCTAGTTGGGTTAAGTGGCTTAAAATGCTTAAATTACATTTAAATTGTGCTTAATTCCTTGGGGTGTTCATAATGGTATTTGCTGTGCTGCATGGATGCTGCTATCCTTGAGAGCAGTGAAATGTACCATTGCTTAACTAATTCCCCTCCCCCAAAAAGGTGGCCCTTTTGCACTTCCTCCCCCCACCTAAAAAAAACTGTAGTGACCCAAGTGGCTCCCTTGCACCTCCTACCCTCCCTCCCAACTCCCTTAAAAATATTTATGATTTTTATTTTTGTTACATTTGTACCCTGCGCTTTCCCACTCATGGCAGGCTCAATGCGGCTTACATGGGGCAATGGAGGGTTAAGTGACTTGCCCAGAGTCACAAGGAGCTGCCTGTGCCTGAAGTGGGAATCCAACTCAGTTCCTCAGGACCAAAGTCCACCACCCTAACCACTAGGCCACTCCTCCACTGTTGCTACTATTTGAGATTCTACATGGAATGTTGCTATTCCACTAGCAACATTCCCTGTAGAAGTCGGCCCTTGCAGATCACCAATGTGGCCGCGCAGGCTTCTGCTTCTGTGAGTCTGATGTCCTGCACATATGTGCAGGACGTCAGACTCACAGAAACAGAAGCCTGCGCAGCCTTCTACATGGAATGTTGCTAGTGGAATAGCAACATTCCATGTAGAATCTCCAATAGTAGCAACATTCCATGTAGAATCTCCAATAGTATCTATTTTATTTTTGTTACATTTGTACCCCGCGCTTTCCCACTCATGGCAGGCTCAATGCGGCTTACATGGGGCAATGGAGGGTTAAGTGACTTGCCCAGAGTCACAAGGAGCTGCCTGTGCCTGAAGTGGGAATCCAACTCAGTTCCTCAGTTCCCCAGGACCAAAGTCCACCACCCTAACCACTAGGCCACTCCTCCACTGTTGCTACTATTTGAGATTCTACATGGAATGTTGCTATTCCACTAGCAACATTCCATGTAGAAGTCGGCCCTTGCAGATCACCAATGTGGTTGCGCAGGCTTCTGCTTCTGTGAGTCTGACAGACTCACAGAAACAGAAGCCTGCGCAGCCTTCTACATGGAATGTTGCTAGTGGAATAGCAACATTCCATGTAGAATCTCCAATAGTAGCAACATTCCATGTAGAATCTCCAATAGTATCTATTTTATTTTTGTTACATTTGTACCCCACGCTTTCCCACTCATGGCAGGCTCAATGCGGCTTACATGGGGCAATGGAGGGTTAAGTGACTTGCCCAGAGTCACAAGGAGCTGCCTGTGCCTGAAGTGGGAATTGAGCTCAGTTCCTCAGTTCCCCAGAACCAAAGTCCACCACCCTAACCACTAGGCCACTCCTCCACTCCTTGCCCACACACTCCCTTGCATCCCCTCCAACAAAAAATATGCAATAATGGCCCCCTTATATCTCCCTGGTATCTCTCTTATAACCCCATCTCAAATTGGCCCAAGTGCCCACTCCCTGATCCCTTCCCTTTGTGTGGGCTAATCACAATCGCTGTGCCACAGACAGAGAGCAGGCAAAGAGAAATAGTAAAGCTGATTTATTTTATCAGCTCTTGCCTGAACTGAACAAGACAATAGCCAGCTGACATAGTGATTTTTAGAAAGGATTTTTATACCCTTTTTCATGGGTTAGTGGTTTAGTGTCATGCCGACTAGAATAACAAGTCTGGGGCGTTTCAGTGTTGTGTTTTTGAGGGACCAAACACCCAGGCTGTAGGTGCAACAAGCTGATTTCTTCTGACTATGAAGTCCCCAGCTCTGTAAACAGGGCTGCTGTTGAAAGTTATTCTGCCTGGCTCCGGCCTTGATGTGTTGGCATTGTGCCTGAGGCCTGCTTGAAGAAGAAGCCTCTGCATGAGAACTGACATTGGCCTAAGTCTGTGACACGTTCATAGTGTTTCATAGTGCCATATTCAGGGCCTATTTTGTCCCTACGCTTTCGATTTCCCAACTCCCTCTCCCCTTCACCTCTGAAGTCATGAGCAATGCCCACTTCTGCCTCCAGCTCTGCCATATTTCAAAATGGTGGTGCCTGAGCCCTGCCATTAGAGGTGGGTGGTGGGGCTTCAGGAAGTCCAGGCAGAGTATCGTGGAGGGGGCACATAGGGTAGGTGGGTGGGGTCAAGAAGTCCAGGCAGAGTTGGAGAGCATTGGAAGAGGTTGTGGAGGGGAATCTGATGGAAGAGGTTTGGGCAATTATGGCAGAAATTATGGCATACACAATCACTTTATTCCCCAGGATGTACCATGTACAGATAGGTAATTATATGAAAGTCCATTTCTGCAGGTAAAGCATTGTTTTGGCTACAGAAATGTTTTTGAAAATTACCTTTTTGGATAGTAATTTTTAAAACAGGGCATCTAGGTTGTCAAGGTACATAAGACAGATATGTGGTACATATTTTGAAAAGGTAATGTATGCATGCTTGCGCTTCTATAAAATTATCCCAGAGAAAGTAGGAGCACCCATTTATACCTGGTATGAGGCTCATATATATGTTTGTGTCAGTAAGAGTAGGTGTATATTAACATACATTATAAAATATGTGCATGAGTTCTATTTCCGTGTCCAGAAACGCCTAGGCGTAGATCATATAAAAGTAGGTGCTTATGTTTCTATGTACCTGCTTTTTCGGCACATCTACCGCTGAGCAATTTCATAAGCGCCTACTTGAGAGCTTAAAATGCAGTTCTACATGCTCAAGCTCCTTATAAAATGTCCCCCTTTATAGTCAATAGTTTTGTAAGTAGGATACTCCAGTAAAGATATAAAATAGAAAAATAAATGAGAATGTTTACTGTTAGATGGCTGGTTGGTGATATAGAAACCATCTCTCCAAAACCTTTTGGTTTTAGGATTTTCCATCTAGAGATGGGATGCTGGAATGCACGGGGGGTAGAAAAATAGTTTCTGAACACTGTTTTGCTCAAGGCAGTAAGAATTATATTAACTCTTTTTTAAAATGTTGTTTTCTTTTTTATATTTGAAGACAAATCTGACGCAAAGCAGGAAACGTACTTCCTCCTCTTTTCAGCACTTGCTATTGCCTCCTGTTGTGGTGATCTTGAAGGACTTGGAATGCTTCACACCTAAGGTCTTGCAGGATTTCATCACCATTAGCAGGTATCCGGCTATATGCTCTGAAGCATGAGTTTCCATTCACACAATGTGCTACCAATCCAGTGGCTACTGTAAAGACATGTTTAGGCACCAGTTTCCATCAAAAGGTGGCAAATGAACATCCAATCTTAGAGGAATTTCTGTTATGCTTCCTTATCCAGCAGATTGAAAGGCATCTTGAGATGCAAAGGTTTTTTGTAAAAGGAACTGTGATGTTGATTATTTGTTCGGAAAGAACAGTACTTAGATGCAAAGGATACTTTCAAGTAGTTTGAGGGCTTTTCTATGTTATTCCATTTTGGAGTGTTGAAAGTGATGCTTCCACATCTAGCCTAAATGAAACATGTTGGATAAGAAATATACTTTCCTGCTTTTTAGTTCCCAGAATGCTACAATTTAGTTTTGCCATCTGCATTGTCTTAGTCATAGACCTAAGGTTTTTTAAAACTTGATTTATTGTACTTCATATTCCACCTTTACCGTGTTTCCCCGAAAATAAGACACTGTCTTATATTAAGTTTTGCCCCCAAAAATGCGCTAGGTCTTATTTTCAGGGGCTGTCTTATTTTTCGGGGAAACATCGGGGTTGGATCGGGGTTGGCCCGCCCACCCTCCGTCGCTCCCGGAACTAACCTTAAATGCCTCCTTTCACCTTCGCAGCAAGCAGCAGCAGGGCAGGCCACTCCTTCCTTCCGTGTCCCGCCCTCGCCTGACGTAACGTCCGCAAGGGCGGGGCACGGAAGGAAGGAGAGGTCTGCCCTGCTGCTGCTTGCTGCGAAGGTGAAAGGAGGCGTTTATGGTTAGTTCCGGGAGCGACGGAGGGTGGTTGGAGGGGGGGCCCGGCGACCAAGGGTGGGGAGGGGGTGGCCCGGGGGCGGCCTTGTCTGGCTCTCGGCGGCCCTGCTTTCAAACAAAAATTTGCTAGGTCTTACTTTCGGGGGAGGCCTTATATCTACCAATTCAGGAAAACCTCTACTAGGTCTTATTTTCGGGGGATGTCTTACTTTCGGGGAAACAGGGTATCAACACTCCAGCATTAACAGTGGAACATATGGCACAAAATTAAAAACTAAATCATCTTGACAGTCCATCCAAAAATAGAGGTAGTTGAACAGTCCTGCCACCAGTCTTTAAAAGAAATGCATGGAGCAACGGGTAGAATGTAGATTTTGTCTTGCATTTTCATTAACAAAAACTGTTGAACTTCAAGGTAAAGATGCTAAGGGGGGTGGGTAAAGGGGGGAAAAAATGATGTAAAAGATTGATGATGCAGTTAAGAAGTCTGTATGGCACTCAGACAGGTTATTATGACCACAAAGAGTTTGATTTCATTGATTCTGTTCAAAATGTTGAATCATCAATAAAAACCGTTGAAACATAAAAGAAATGCATGGATACCAAAGCACTCAGAGATCCAAGTATGTTTGGTCTTTATCCTGTGGTTTGGTTTGCTTTAGGTTATTTTTGTCTGGCATCTGCCCTTTCCACTGTAAAATTTACATAGTGGAGGAAATATTTAGTGGTGACAGTGTTTTAATTTTTTCCATGGTGTTTAAATTGATACACTTATTCAAGCATCTCTGAATATACATATTGGCTACTGACCACCACTATGACAGAACAGAAGCAAAACACTGGTATTGCGGCGCTAAGTAACCAGCACATATGTGTTTTGATGCTGTGCTGGATGTATGTGGAATTGTTCCACTTTTGTGTCAAGAAGAAGTTTTTATTGACCACCCCTGACGAAGGCGTGAGTGCCAAAACTTGGCTGAGTTGGGTCAATTCTCAATAAATCTGTTTCTGGCTAATCTTGAACCTTCTCTGCTACCTCTGCTTTGTTTTGCTGCTTACTGACCACCACTGCCATTAGCCGTTTGGTTTTAGGCCAGCAAGACAATTGGATTTATTTTCATCCAAATATTTTCCATATTGTGTTTACTGGCCACCTCCAAAGTGTTTTTTCATGCTTAAAGATCTTCTACACTCTTTCAGTTTTGCCTGGTCTCCATCTCTTTTAGAATCGGCAAGAGGAATCCCACGCTTGTTTTAAAATGCTCCAGGAATTCACTTTGTACTCCACTGACCTTATCTCCTTTCTGCTCATCCCCTGGCCATGTCATCGATAATTAATATTGCTAACACAATGGAATCCTGTATGGAAGGCATGGAACCAAACAAGCTTTAGCGGTGATTAGATGGCAACACCAGCAACTGAGAAGCAAAGCCAGTGCTGAGCAGACTGCTACGGTCTGTGCCCTGTTTATGGCTAGACAGATTCAGCTTCAGTAGTTGGAGAACGAGGCCAGTGCCAGGCACACTTCTACAGTCTGTGCCCTGATATGGCTGGACAGAATTGGATGGGCTGGAGTGGGGCTTTGATGACAGCTTCAGTAGTTGGAGAACAAGGCCAGTGCCAAGGAGACCTCTACGGTCTGTGCCCTGAAAATGGCAAGGACAAACCCAAGAACAAGTATGTATGTGTAGTATCACATCATACCTTATGCTATGAGTTTATCTTGTTGGACAAACTGGATGGACCATATGGGTCTTTATCTGTTGTTTTCTACTATGTTAGTGGAGTGTCCTAATCCTCCTTTGCCTGAATGTTTGCCAGAGTCATCTTCTATCTGGTTCTCTTTTCAGGTTTCAGAATATTGAGAGGAATTGCCATAGAGTAAAAAATACAAAATTTGTTAAGAGAACCAACAAAACAAAGTTATCCTTCTATAAAGCTAAAATGCTTAATAATGCAAACTCTCTGGACTCCAATGGTTCATTCGTGAAGCACTGAAATGTGCTTTCAAGTTTTTTAAACCCTGTGTATCCTCTTTCTTTTCTGTTTATTGTTATATGGGATGCCTCTGGGAAGAGGTGACAAAAGTAGCAAATCCAAAATATTGAGAATGATGACTGATTTTTTTTTTCATGTCATGGGTCCATAAGCAGTCTGAAAAAGTTACATGTTTGAACTTCAGTAACTTTTTTTTATTTTTTCACATAAAAGGATAGGGTTTGCACTTTTGCATTACAAATTGTTTGCTCTCACAGAATTCATTGAAACCTCATTTTTTTGTTTCTGGTGGATTTAGTCACCTTTTCCCAGAGATGATCACAAATGTTTAATAATTTTCAATTACCCTCATCCACCTTAAATTATCAGGCTCTCCATCTTCATATTCTATTTTTTTCTGTTTTGACTTTAGTAATTTATTGTATCATTGAGTATTTTGGATGAACATAGTAACACAGTAGATGATGACAGATAAAGATCTGTTCAGTCCATTCAGTCTACCCAACAAGATAAACTTACTGTATGTGATGCTTTTTATACCGGACCTTGATTTGTCGTTGCCATTTTCAGGGCACAGACCGTAGAAGTCTGCCCAGCACTGGCTTTGCTTCCCAATTACAGGTGTTGCCACCTAATCTCCGCTAAGCTACTGTGGATACATTCCTTCTAAACAGGATTCCTTTTGTGTTTTTTCCACACAGTTTTGAATTACATTACCGTATTCCTCTCCATCACCTTCCGCGGGAGGGCATTCCAAGTATCTACCACCTTCTCCATGAAAAAATACTTCCTGACATTATTCCTGAGTCTGCCCCCATTCAACCTCAATTCATGTCCTTTAGTTATACCAACTTCCTGTCTCTAAAAGTTTTTTTTGTGGATTAATACCTTTTAAATATTTGAACGTCTGTATCATATCATCCCGTTTCTCCTTTCCTCCAGGGTATACGTGTTGAGGTCAGTAAGTCTCTCATACATCTTGAAATCCCATACCATTTTTGTAGCTTTTCTTTACACTGCTTCAAATCTTTTTGAAGACATGAAAAATATCATGACTATCTTCAAAGTGTGACAAATCCCTGAGATCCTATAGCCTATTAGTTAACATATAGGTGTAAATTGAACATTTGACCAGTGATGCAGTCAAAAAAAAAATCACTGTGGTGTTGAAATGCCAACGTGTTTTATGGAGTAGGAATAAAGAGTAAGGATTGAGGGATAGAGCACTTTTTGAGGTTCTGTTGGGACTGATTCCACTGCTACAGTTCTCTAGATTTAGGAGGTAATTTTATAAAACATTTTTCATTTGTGAGGCATGTTTTATTTATGGAAAATGGCTGTTTCTTTTTGTTATACCAGACTTGGCCAGAACTAATGGGTTGTGTCTGCCAGCCAGCAGATGGAGACAAAGATGAGAGCTGTGATGCACACCATATAAAGACAGTGCATAGGCAGAGCTCTCCAGCACTCTCTCTCCAATGGATGGTGGACAAATCTCTTCCCCAACCCCCGCCAGCCGAAGTCTCCGTCCTTCCTTCCTTCCTTCGTTTGGGTTTGGTGGTTTCTGACGTCCTGCACACTGCACGTTGTTTGTGCATGCGTGCAGGACGTCAGAAACCACCAACCCCAAACAAAGGAAGGACGGAGACGGCTGGCGGGAGTTGGGGTCCCCCGCCAGCAAAGGGAGGTGAGGTGCGACAGCGGAGTGACGGCAGGAGGAGGGGGGGTTGAGAGTGTCGTCGGTAGGGGGGTCCAGGGGCAAATCTGCGGGGGCCAGGCCCCTGTGGCCCCATAGCAGATACGCCCCTGAAGTATACATAGGCTATCCCAATCCAGCAATTCTTGCAATACCTTCAAGTTAGGCATTACTGGATCTCATTAATGTAGAAAGCCCCCTAGTGGGGAGGAGGGGATTCTTTTCAAAGTTGGACAACCATTTTTTTCAGGTCCCAGCACAGCTGAATAAATTGTTCCAATTGTATCAGATAGCAAGGGATAGTAAAGAAATACTATATTTAGAAACACTAGCACAGGTGTGTGATCTAGATTGTACCTTGTGAGTTCTTTTGTATTTTTGGTTGACAAATGTGCATAGACTACAAACTCAGATGGGCAGAAATGGGTCTGGATATGCTAGGGCAGCTCCATATTGGAGAGGATCTGATCCCTTTCGCGACATTAACGGAAGATTATAAACTTAATCCTAGTGACCATTACGGCTACTTGCAGTTGAAGCATTTCTTGAAGGGGCCTGTATATGGTAAGTGCCTAAGGAGGGAGGTGCACTTGTTGGAGGAAATCTGTGTGACTCCTAGGAGTACGCGTGGGATGATTACTTATTTGTATGGAGTGCTGGCGGCGCGACAAAATCCTTCCTTAGTGCATAGGAGGAAGTGGGAGCAGGAATTGCACTTTGTCCTCTCGGATGAGGAGTGGTTGAAATTGGAGAGAGGGATATTGCGATCATCACTAGCTGTGCATATGAAAGAGAATGCCATTAAAGTGTTTTACAGATGGTATCTTACCCCGGCTCGTCTGAATCACGTTTCCTACAGTGCCAAAAACATGTTGGAGACATTTGGTGGTCCTGCCCTAAGGCAAAGGCCTATTGGAAAGGCGTGCAATCACGTCTTCAGGTGTGGGTGGGAAAATCTGTGCATTGGCATCCTCTGGTCTTTTTACTGGGGCAGAGGCCGGAGGGTTTGTCATCTCACCAATGGTTTTTAGTGAGGGGGGCCTTACATGCAGCTCGACTTAACTTGGCTCAAAACTGGAAGTCGCCGCTGGTCCCCTCTCTAGTAAGGTGGATCACCAGGGTGCGTTATATCTGTGAGATGGAGAGACTGACGGCTGCTAAAAGGAGAATGTTGTCGAAATGGGAAAAGATATGGACACCTTTTTTGAATGTATGTTCTGGTTGATTGATATATTGTTGAGTGATGGAGGGAGCAGAGGGGGTGGGGGTTTAGGGGGGGGATATGAGAACTGAGGAAGGTTGGGTGGGTTTGGGATCGGGGGGGGGGGGGGGAGGGAAGTAACCTGTAAAAACCAAAAAATTTTTGAAGTCAAGTTGACAGTAGATATAGAGCTGACACGTACAATGTACCCGATGTCTTGTTTGTTTAGTATTTCATGTTAGTTATAATATACTTTGTCCAAAATTGTATTGTACTGAACTGCATATGCTTTGTTATGTGTTAACAATGCTTAATAAAGACTTCTATAAATTAAAAAAAAAAAAAAAACTCAGACATTCACCCAGGAAATAGGATATGATAGATGCTTTTATTCTGCTGGCATCATATCAAACAGCTCACAGCTTCTGGTTATAGATGGATGGTATTCATGGCTGTCTAACCTCCTGTGTACGGGGAGGGAGCAACGAAGGGTGTGGCCTGCAGAGATTTGCAGCTTTATCTCCACAGGGCATAGAGATGAAATATGAGGGCAAGAAGCCAAAGAGAGGAAAAAAAGCTCCAAAGAAGTCCCGCATCTAAGTTACCAGTGCGTAGTAGGTTATACTCCTGCTGTGCCCATCCCAGGTGAGGCAGAACCTGACCAGTCAAATATGTACATGTGAGCAGAGCCTGGCCAGCTTAACATGCATGTCCACAGAAAAAAAGAATGTTTGTCTCCATCAGTTTCTAACTGATAAGGAAGGGTGAAGGTATCTAGCTGTTGCAAGGGGGATTCAGAGATAAAGCAGTGTAAGCATGACAATGAGGCCAAAAGGTGAGGCCTTGGATACCTAGGGAGAGGCCTCTAAAAAGCTCAATTTACAGCTATATGGGCTCAGTTTCCACCGACAAAAGCAGATTTGTGCCATTCTGCATCAATGTGGGAAAATGGGGCTGAAAAAATGTTTGTTAAATTGTTAGCTTGTTTGAGGTGCTTACAATGCTTAATCTGAATACGGCATTAAAGGAAATTCAATATAAGATTGTATATAAAGCCTACGTTACTTTAAACATAAGGGGAAGAAAATGAGGCTTTGGGATGAAGAACAATGCAGAATACATGTTGCCACATTTTTACACTTTGAGTGTCTGTAGCTACAACCTCTGAAAGCTTTAGAGTTCATAGAACAGAGACAGTACAGTATCCCATGGAATGAACATATGGTTTTTGCTATTGAGAGATGGAGAAGAGTTGAAGAAAGCAGGACTACCTGATCATAAATGTAAGGCTTTGTTAGATGTCTAGGTACAGGAACAACTAAATGTAAGTTATCTATAATTGCTTGTTCAGATCCCTGGACATCTTTCAGACACCAGCATAGGTGCTGTACTAAAAGGGTTTGTTCTAAGTACAAAAGGAGGCCATTATTATATTGTGGTACCAGAAACTTGATTATTATGTAGGATAGGCAGAATAATTACAGGCACCGTAGACCTGTAAAATGTTAATTCTTTCTCTTTCTTTCTTTCTTCTTCAACTAGTCTGTACACTCAGGAGCTGCCACTTATACTTGTGTTTGGAATTGCCACCTCTCCAATGATTATTCACAGGCTGCTGTCACATTCTGTTTCTTCTCTGCTCTGCATAGAGCTTTTCCAGTCTGTTTCCTGCACGCAGCACCTGGGCACAGTCATCGATAAGGTAACTCTTCTCCAACGTATGTACTTGGGTTTGCAGGAAAAGCTGCGTCTGTTGGTCAGTAAAGGCTCGACTGATTGCCAAGTCAGAAAGGACCGCTTCAAGCCCTGCTGTGTGATTTATAGAATCATTCATAATATTAAATTGATGTACTTATTCATGGAGCTCTGTCCACACAGATGAAATAACTATTATATTTTTCATATTTTGTAGTACATGGCAAGAAGTGTGTAATATACTAATTTATACAAATGCAAGTTGGCATGCAGTTAGTATACAATCTGATTTAAAATTCATAAAATAATACATTTCCAACATGGAAAAGAGAAGTTAACTTTTACCCTACTTAGCTCACAATTGTATTTTGTACTTCTCCTTAGTCCCAAGATGTGATTATCCATATCTGACATAACATAACACTTTATTTTTGTAAACCTCAGTACCTCGCAGTTTAATATGAGTTCCGTACAAAGAAGCTGGACAAATCCAGCAATTACAATTAAACATCAAAAACACAATCAGATAAAAAAACTAACTTCAATTCCCACCATATTTTTGAAATAAATTTGTTTTAAGTGATTGTCGAAAACTTACATAATCTTTTCTGTCCCAGTGCTGAGGGTGAGCATACCTTTCTGTTTCCTCGTACCTGGTGATAAATTTCTTGTGTTGCGCTGGCCTTAAAATCTTCATAGGGGCAAAAGAGCCAATGGCCTAGTTACAATTCATTTTAATATGCTGATGTCTACCCTTTGAGCTAACTCCCACACTGAATCCATTTCTACATTGTTCCTCTCGTTAACCGCGCACTTCTGCCCACTGTAGCTTTCTGCATCAGCCCCAGAGTCCTTACCTTTTCCTCAGCTCTCCTCCAGGTATAACTGGTTTGCCTCCTTTTCTGTGAGACCTAACCCTCCACATTCTGATTCAGTATGTGTAGTTCTGTTTGCTTGTTCACTTGTTACTGGAATTTATCTTATTTCAGACTGTAAAATATGTTTGAAAATCCTGAATCCTGCTTGAATATCCTGCATCCTGTTCCTGCCAAGCTTGTTTGAGCATCCTGAATCCGGTTCCAGTATCCTGAATCCTGTTCCAGCCAAGCCAAGTCCGTTCCAGCATTCGGTTCCAGCCAAGCCAAGTCCGTTCCCAAATCCGATTCCAGCCAAGTCAAGTGCATCCTGAATCCTGTCCAGTCCTGCTTGGGGGGTTTTGCTCGACAACAGTAGGCCAAGGGCTCACGTTGTTCCAGAGTTCGTGACTGTTTGTTTAAAGCCTGGGACCGTGACAACCAGTTTTGTGTTTTTGGCTTTGACTTATTTATTGAACACTAGTAAACAAAGGCCCGTTTCTGAGCGCAATGAAACAGGCGCTAGCAAGGGTTTCATGGCTGCATGGCTCGTCGCTGTTTTACCTGGTTCGTGGCGTGCACCGCTGCTGTTTCCGTTGTAGCTCTGTGTGGGTGGCAGTTTTCGTGCCCCGCCCTCGACGTCTTCGCGTTTTGACGCGAGGCCGGAGCAGAGCTACAGTGTGGAAATCCGGAGTTTGTGGCCTGAGTAGATCGTTGGAGGTGAGAATCTGCTCCGCCTTCAACGTCATAACGTTTGACGCGAGGGCGGGGCCCAGAGACTGTGATTTTCGTGGCTTCAGAGCTTCGAACATACGAACCTTGGCTTCAGTGACTTCAGCAGACAATAGAACGTTGAGGGTGAGTTTTATATATATAGATTGATGATCTGCCATGTAGCAGTTTCTAAGACTGGGTGCCTATTCCTTACATAGACTTGGACGGCCCATAGGTGGATGAGCCCCATCATGCAATGGTAATATCTACCCTGTGTCTGTAAGGTTCCCTTGTGTTGGGCTCCACTGCCAACTATGGTCCATGTCTTGCAAGGAATCACCTTTCCAATGGCTGGGTAAGAAGTACTTAATTGAGAAAACAGCCCTCATAGCCACAAGCTTAATTTCTTTAAGAAGGCTATTTTTCTTAAATTTATATATTGCTGGTTGAGATGTTAGGTTATGTTTTAGGTTGTTACATTTTTTTTTTCTGCTGTTGGACTTTTTTTCATTAGTTCAAGGATCAAGTCTAATAAAACTTAGTCACAGCTTTTCTGAGGTGCTAGTTCTCTCCCTTCCTGCTCCACTTCCCATCCACCCCAGTTCAATCTTGTAATACAAATCCATTTACTAATTAAGGAGTTGGATTAGACAGAATTGTTTGGCATCGGTTGGGAGGGAAAAACAAGGGAAGAATTAGGTTAAACTTGGGTTACCTATGAAAAAGTGAACACTTAAATAACTTTCAGAGCATCTTGATTGGTAATATCTTATTAGATCTATCAGGTAATTCTTCAAAGGGAACCACACTAAACTACACATCTCTTTTTTTTTTTTTTTTGTTACATTTGTACCCCGCACTTTCCCACTCATGGCAGGCTCAATGCGGCTTACATGGGGCAATGGAGGGTTAAGTGACTTGCCCAGAGTCGCAAGGAGCTGCCTGTGCCTGAAGTGGGAATCAAACTCAGTTCCTCAGTTCCCCAGGACCAAAGTCCACCACCCTAACCACTATGCAGGTGTGTCTATACACAAGAGACCCAGAAGCAAAAAAATATCAAAACAGACTTTCCTCCTGGGTTTCAGGCTATTTTCTGTTATAAGCAATTAGGCTTGCAATCACCAGGTCTTATCAGAGTCCATCACTTCGGGGCCAAACCAACTTTGATCGCTCATTCAAGCTATTTGTAAAGTAGACACGTGGCAGGAACAGGATTCAGGATACTCAAGCAGGATTCAGGATTTTTAAGCAAGCTTAGCAGAAACAGGATTCAGAATACTCAAGCAGGATTCAGGATTTTCTAACAAGCTTGACAAGAACAGGATTCAGGATACTGCAGCCGGATTCAGGATACTCAAACAAGCTTGGTAGGAACAGAAGCGGAAAGCAAACAGGAAGGGGACTGGAGCTGAAGACAAACAGGGCAGACACAAGCAGGATACAAAGCTGACCCACAAAGACAAACAACAGAACTAAGGCTGAAGCTAAGGTAGAGGGGACTAGAACAAGCAAGGCAGACTAGGTAGGACACAAAGCTGACCCACACAGACAAACAACAGAACCATGGCTGAAGGCTGAACCTAGCATACAAACAGACCGAGAAGAACAGAAGCAGAAGTGCACACAGGCTAAGAACAAAGCAACAAGAAATCGAGGCAGAAGTGCCCACAGACACACAGATAATAAACAAGGCAGAAGTGCTTCACTACTACTACTACTACTACTACTATAAGTCACTTCTATAGCGCTACCAGTCGTATGCAGCGCTTTACAATTGCTTCACTGCACACGGACTAACTGAGTACATGCAGTTATGTGCACAATTCATGCATAAGTATGAAACAAATAGGCATGGCTGTGTCACCAAGAATCAGAGCTTAATTTCTGGGGCCATGACCTGGAATGCAGTTCCTTCACTTCTTTTGTGACTCCAGGGGTGTTCTGCTGTAGCCTCTTCCTTCTAGACATCATGTAGGGGAGAAGAGGGAAGAGGTGAGCCTGGACCAGAACACTCTGCTGTCTAATTCAGCCTAATTTTTTTGTGTTACTCCTGCCTCTGTCTTGCTTGTCCTTTCCCTAGGCTTCATAGTTCAGTTTCCTTTATTATCTACAAATTAAGCCCTGCAAAGAATACTCCTTAGAGGTCATTTTACTAGTGTTACATTTGCTAACAGAAATCAGTTAGAGAAATATTTTAGTGATAAAATAAAACTTAAATGTGTCTCTGTTTTCCTTCAGCTTCTTCTGACAACTCAGTTTCCCTTCAGGCCGAGTGGGAAAGTGTTGCAGGTGCTCACCAACATCTTTTTGTATCATGATTTTTCTGTTCAGAACTTCATCAAAGGGCTTCAGGTAAGACCAAAGGTCTCAAACCACAGGTGGTTGAAGTTGACTGCTTTAGTTTTGACCTAGATCTCAGTTTCAGGATTTTCCCAAAGGGAGGATTATATGAATTTTGTAGAGGTCACAGTGTATTGTAAGTGATGGGGTGGGGGGTGGGGTGACAGGGTTTAGCTTACAAATTCATATCGACCAACATGGAGCTTCATTAAACATTACAATCTCTGGCATTAAGGTGTTTGGTGCTTGGCACTAATAGTGCATCAGTATCTGCTGATTAAATGCCATGTTTGCATTTCTGCTGAATGTTGTGCTGTCAGATGCAGAACAGTGGTCATGGGGGGGGGGGGGGGGCAGGAGAGAGCTATTACCTGATCTGATGCCTGTAATATCAATGAAGAAGTGTCTTTACCTAACTTAGCTGCCTGATAAGAAAACAGTGAATCAATACATTTCCTTCTTACTTTACTCTTCATGGTAGAGAAGGAAAAGAAATTTACAGATCGAGAAGGTTGTGCTAAGTTTGACAAAACAAAACACCGCATCGGATAAAAAGCTGCTAGGTCAAAACAGACCTTATACATATTAAACTAGAAAATTTAAATAAAAGGACAGGAACCAGGAAGTATAAAAGGCAGGGCCAGAATGGCGTTAAGTAGGTCCAGGGAAGGAAGAACTAAAGAACCAGCATATGCCTTTTATGACATACATTTAGCTACTGTGACCTGGCTGAGGTAAGACAACCTTTTGATTTGAAGACTTGGAAGCCTTGTTCTGAGGTCTGGCTGGGGCCAGACCTGGAAACCTAGAGAGAGAGCTTATAGACTGTGTTTGGGGCATGGTAGTCACATGCCACAAACCGTGGTTTGGGCCCTGTCAGCCACAGGCTCGATGAGACTTTTCATAGAATTAAAGATACTTTACCTGACCCTGTGAAGTAACAGGCTTCAGGATTAACTGAATAAAGTGCTTGCCTTATTTCACAACCTTGTCTGTCTGTGTGCTGCTCTGTCTCCTGGTAGGCTTTCTCAGGAGATTAGCATGCAGTTAACCAGAGTATAGAATATCAATGTGAAGTCTCAGAATTCATGAACTAAAATCTTCTTTAATGCAAATTCAAACAAAGGAAATTGACTTAGATGTGCTGAACAAGAGTCTCTGCCTTGCAGAACTGGGAGTCTGTCCTCTATCAGCTCCCCCTGTGTAGAAGGGGAGCCAGGAGATCTCAGCACTGAGCTGAGAGAGTAGATGCGGTGAATACTTTTAAACTGGTAAAAAAACTTGGTTATTTTACAGTAGCTTGAAGGGGAGCGTATGCAACAAGGTACAGCAAGTCAGCTTAGACACTTTCAACCCCAGTGGAGAGAGAAGGTGCTGGTCACAGCTCAGCATACACAGGGACAAGGGCCAGCCAATTGGAAAAGTCCCATAAGGCATAGGCAACTGAGACACGTGCTCAGGAAAGCCTATTACAGAGCACTGCAGGAAGACTCAAGAAAAATGCTAGGAAGTATTTTTTCACGGAGCGAGTAGTGGATGCTTGGAATGCTCTCCCGCGGGAGGTGGTGGAAATGAAAACGGTAACGGTATTCAAACATGCGTGGGATAAGCATAAAGGAATCCTGTGCAGAAGGAATGGATCCTCAGGAGCTTAGTCAAGATCGGGGCTGGTGGTTGGGAGGCAGGGATAGTGCTGGGCAGACTTATACGGTCTGTGCCAGAGCCGGTGGTGGGAAGCGGGACTGGTGGTTGGGAGGCAGGGATAGTGCTGGGCAGACTTATATGGTCTGTGCCAGAGCCGGTGGTGGGAAGCGGGACTGGTGATTGGGAGGCAGGGATAGTGCTGGGCAGACTTATACGGTCTGTGCCCTGAAGAACACAGGTACAAATCAAAGTAGGGTATACACAAAAAGTAGCACATATGAGTTATCTTGTTGGGCAGACTGGATGGACTGTGCAGGTCTTTTTCTGCCGTCATCTACTATGTTACTATGACTTAAGATTTGTAGTCCTGCCTTTCAAGGGCACAAGCACTCTAAACTACTGCAGGCAATGCAATCTGATATAAACAATGTCCAACATATACATATAAACAATGGGACAGCCTGCCTCCATGCAAATGGGGGCAGAACAGGCTATGTTTATTTTGAAGGCTGCCCTCATTCCTCACTCACAGCATCACAGTGTACAAATTGGGTATGTTTTTCCCATGGGAGGTAAAATGGATATATTTTCTCAGTGGAGGAAAGAGATCTGCTTTGTCTAGCAGTGTCTACTCTATCCACTACTGATAAGGAAAAGCATGTTTTTCTTGTGCCGGTCTGGAAAAAATCTCTTTAAAGTAGAAAATATGCAAAGAGAAAAAAAAGGGGGGGAAATAGTCATGCCAAAGGTTAGCCTAGGTCACAATCATATCTTTTACTAAAATAACTGTGATTTTTCCAGTCTGCATCACCTGCTTTGACTGCATGCTTGGTTTTTTCTTTTCCTCAGCTGTCTGTTGTAGAGCACTTCTACTCCCAGGCACTCAGTGTTCTTTGCTGTCACCTGTCTATAGCAAAGAAAAGACTCAGGAATTTGTCACACAGTCAGTGTGAGAACATTCGACAGCTGTCGTCATTCATGAGGTAAGTAGAAGCAGCAGGCTCTTTTGCCAGAAGTCTATTACACCTTTTCCTTGACCATGGACTGATATAGTTTATGGCATCATATGCCTCTAGAAGGAAAACACAGCTTTGAAAATAAACTTTTTTTTTCTCCCATGTTAGGGACTAAGGCTCTGCAGCTGGGCCCAGCAAATATTTAACGCACCATCAGGGTCTACAAGAGATAATATCTCAACTGTCTGGCTATAGGTTTAGCTACCTATCTTCTCTGGACTTCAATTGCTTAGTTAAATTGTGCTGACTGTGTATCTGTATTGCGGTGTAGTGCTCATGTGCAATTCTGGTTACTGCATCGCAAGAAAGATATAGTGAAATTAGAAAAGGTACAGAGAAGGACAATGAAAATGATAAAGGGGATGGAACAACTTTCCTATGAGGAAAGGCTATAAAGTGGCTAGGGTTCTTCAGCTTGGAGAAAAGACGGCTGAGGGGAGATATGATAGAGGTCTATAAAATAATGAGTGGAGTAGATGTGAATCGCTTGTTTATTCTTTCCAAAAATACTAGGACTAGGGGGCACGCAATTAAGCTACAAAGTAATACATTTAAAATGAATCAGAGAAAATATTTCTTCACTCAACATGTAATTAAACTCTGGAATTCTTTGCCAGAGAATATAGTAAAAGCAGTTAGCTTAGCAGAGTTTTAAAAAAGTTTGGATAGCTTCCTAAAAGAAAAGTCCATAAGCCATTATTAAAATGGACTTGGGGAAAATCCACTGCTTATTTCTAGGATATGTAATACAAAGGTTAATAGAAAATCTGATGTGTGTATATGTTGCGTCTTAGTGCTGGGTATATTTCTCAGCGGTATTTCTGAATAGGGAAAGTCTCATACAGTCGCAGGGGTAAGACGCAACATAAACACACATCAGATTTTCTACTAGCCTTTGTATTACATATCAGATTAAGCTATAGTACGGTAGAATATTGCCACAGTACTTGATCAGTATTTCTAGGATAAGCGGCATAAAATGTATTGTGCTGTTTGGGATCTTGCCAGGTACTTATAACCTGGATTGGCCACTGTTGGAAACAGGATGCTGGGCTTGATGGACCTTTGGTCTGTCCCAGTATGGCAATACTTAATGTTCTTAATGTCTTCTAACCTAGATTTAAAAAAACAAAAATCCCTCTGCCTAGGATAGGCATTTCAAACTGTCTCTGTTCTATCACTTTATTAATTCTTTCGAAGTTTCCTAACTTTGACTCTGCAAGGTTTATTTTCCATTGTCAATCCTAGATAAGAGAGTAGCTTTAGTTTATTCTCCGAGGACAAGCAGGCTGCTTGTTCTCACTGATGGGGTTGACGTCCTCGGCAGCCCCCTCCATCGGAAAGTTTACTAGCAAAGGCCTTTGCTAGTCCTCGCGCGCCCATGCGCACCGCGCATGCGCGGCCGTCTTCCCGCCCGAAACCGGCTCGAGCCGGCCAGAGATTTTTCTCCCTTTAAATTTTGGTGCTTCAATTTTCGCCATTTCGGCTTTTGATTTCGCCGGCGTGATTTTTCCGCCCATGACATCGAAGCCTTCCAGCGGCTTCAAGAAGTGCACCCAGTGCGCCCGGGTAATCTCGCTCACTGATAGGCACTCTGCGTGTCTTCAGTGTCTAGGAGCCCAGCACCGCCCTCAGAACTGCAGTCTGTGTTCCCTGTTACAAAGGCGGACTCAGGTAGCGAGATTAGCCCAGTGGAACGTGTTGTTCTCGGGCTCTTCGTCGACATCGGCACCGGAGGCATCGAGTGCATCGACGTCGTCAGCGTCCGGACCATCTTCCTTGGCTGCCGCTCCATCGACTGCATCGAGGCATCGGACCTCTGCATCGGCGCCGAGGCATCGGGCGACTGCATCGACGTCGGTGGTACCGAGACTTCATCTGCTGATGTCGTCGGACGGAGGTGCATCGTCAGGAGTGCAGGTGAGGGCTGTCCATTCCCCTGCTGGTGGCAGTGAGCCTTCGGGTGGGTCTCCTCCTACCCTGAGGGCTCCTGCGGTACAGCCCCCCCGGGATCGACCCTCTTCGGTCTCGGCCCCGAGGAAGCGACGGATGGATTCTACGTCCTCCTCGTCGGTGCCGGGGAGCTCCGGTGACATGCTTCGGAAGAAGTCGAAGAAGCATCGACACCGGTCTCCTCCCCGTGTGGGCACCGAGAGCTCTGGGTCGCCGAGGGATTCGGCACCCAGCAGGCATCGGCACCGAGAGGACCGCTCACCCTCTGTTCAGGAGGTGTCGATGCGCTCCACTCTGGACAGCCCGGAACAGCCTCCTCGCCCGGAACAGGTTCTGACGTCGACGCCTGCATCGACCTCTCAGCCTTTTTCTGCAGCCACTCTAAACGAGAGCCTCCGGGCCGTTCTCCCAGAGATTCTGGGAGAGCTGTTGCGCCCTACCCCTCCGGTACCGGCGGTGCTTGCGCCTCCGGTACCGTCGAGCGTGGCGCCGGCTGGCCCATCGCCCAGGTTGAGGTCCCCGACGTCGGTACCGCGTGCGGTGCCGACCGCGGCCACCTCCCAGGAAGGCTCCCCGACTACGTCGGCGGAGGGAGCTTCGCCGATGCGGGCGAGGGAGTCTACCTCTCGACGCCCCCACCGTGGACGGGGTTCCACCGAGTCGAGCAGGGCGAGGTTGCAGACACAGGTTCGTGAACTTGTGTCTGACACCGAGGGTGAGGCCTCGTGGGAGGAAGAGGAAGATCCCAGATATTTCTCTGAGGGTCTTCCTTCTGATCCCACTCCCTCTCCTGAGAGACAGCTTTCTCCTCCCGAGAGTCTGTCTTTTGCTTCCTTTGTCCGGGAGATGTCTACGGCCATCCTCTTCCCGGTGGTTGTGGAGGACGAGCCCAGGGCTGAAATGTTTGAGCTCCTGGACTATCCTTCTCCACCTAAGGAAGCGTCCACTGTTCCCTTGCACCATGTCCTGAAAAAGACATTGCTTGCGAACTGGACCAAACCATTAAGTAATCCCCACATTCCCAAGAAGATCGAGTCCCAGTACCAGATCCATGGGGACCCAGAGCTGATGCGCACTCAGTTGCCTCATGACTCTGGAGTTGTGGATTTGGCCCTAAAGAAGGCTAAGAGTTCTAGGGAGCATGCTTCGGCGCCCCCGGGCAAAGACCCTAGAACCTTAGACTCCTTTGGGAGGAAGGCCTACCATTCTTCTATGCTCGTGGCCAAGATCCAGTCTTACCAGCTCTACACGAGCATACACATGCGGAACAATGTGCGGCAGTTGGCGGGCTTGGTTGATGCTCTTCCCCCTGAGCAAGCCAAGCCTTTTCAGGAGGTGGTCAGGCAGCTGAAGGCGTGCAGAAAATTCCTGGCCAGAGGAGTTTATGACACTTTTGATGTTGCGTCCAGGGCCGCTGCTCAAGGTGTGGTGATGCGCAGGCTCTCATGGCTGCGTGCCGCCGACCTGGAGAATAGACTCCAGCAGCGGATTGCGGACTCGCCTTGCCGTGCGGACAACATTTTTGGAGAAAAAGTCGAGCAGGTGGTAGAGTCTCTCCACCAGCGGGACACCGCATTCGACAAGTTCTCCCGCCGGCAGCCTTCAGCCTCTACCTCTACAGGTAGAAGATTTTTCGGGGGAAGGAAGACTGGTCCCTATGCTTCTGGTAAGCGTAGGTACAATCCTCCTTCCCGACAGCCTGCGGCCCAGGCTAAGCCCCAGCGCGCTCGCTCTCGTCAGCAGCGTGCGCCTCAGCAAGGCCCCGCGGCTCCCCAGCAAAAGCAAGGGGCGAGCTTTTGACTGGCTCCAGCAGAGCATAGCCGACATCCAAGTGTCAGTGCCGGGCGACCTGCCGGTCGGGGGGAGGTTGAAAGCTTTTCACCAAAGGTGGCCTCTCATAACCTCCGATCAGTGGGTTCTGCAAATAGTCCGGCAAGGATACACCCTCAATTTGGCCTCAAAACCTCCAAATTGCCCACCGGGAGCTCAGTCTTACAGCTTCCAGCACAAGCAGGTACTTGCAGAGGAACTCTCCGCCCATCTCAGCGCCAATGCGGTCGAGCCCGTGCCATCCGGGCAAGAAGGGCTGGGATTCTATTCCAGGTACTTCCTTGTGGAAAAGAAAACAGGGGGGATGCGTCCCATCCTAGACCTAAGGGCCCTGAACAAATATCTCGTAAAAGAAAAGTTCAGGATGCTTTCCCTGGGCACCCTTCTCCCCATGATTCAGCAAAACGATTGGCTATGCTCTCTGGACTTGAAGGATGCCTACACTCACATCCCGATACTGCCAGCTCACAGACAGTATCTGCGATTTCAGCTGGGCACACGCCACTTCCAGTACTGTGTGCTACCCTTTGGGCTCGCCTCTGCGCCCAGGGTGTTCACAAAGTGCCTAGCTGTGGTAGCAGCGGCACTTCGCAGGCTGGGGGTGCACGTGTTCCCATATCTCGACGATTGGCTGGTGAAGAACACATCCGAGGCAGGAGCCCTGCAGTCCATGCAGTTGACTATTCGCCTACTGGAGCTACTGGGGTTTGTGATAAATTATCCAAAGTCCCATCTTCTCCCAGTGCAGAGACTCGAATTCATAGGAGCTCTGCTGGATTCTCGGACGGCTCGCACCTATCTCCCAGAGACGAGAGCCAACAACTTGCTGTCCCTCGTCTCGCGGGTGCGAGCGTCCCAGCAGATCACAGCTCGGCAGATGTTGAGATTGCTGGGCCACATGGCCTCCACAGTTCATGTGACTCCCATGGCCCGCCTTCACATGAGATCTGCTCAATGGACCCTAGCCTCCCAGTGGTATCAGGCCGCTGGGGGTCTAGAGGACGTGATCCACCTGTCCACGAGTT
Organism: Microcaecilia unicolor; assembly: GCF_901765095.1. NCBI lineage: Eukaryota > Metazoa > Chordata > Amphibia > Gymnophiona > Siphonopidae > Microcaecilia > Microcaecilia unicolor. The sequence continues at coordinate 30,150 of NW_021963040.1, read as the reverse complement.
TTCTCAAATCCCTGTATTGGTGGACGATTTGCTCCAATTTGACTCTGGGGCGTCCCTTCCAAATTCCTCAGCCACAAAAAGTGCTGACCACGGATGCGTCCCTCCTGGGTGGGGAGCTCATGTCGATGGGCTTCACACCCAAGGAAGTTGGTCCCTCCAGGAACGCGATCTGCAGATCAATCTTCTGGAGTTACGAGCGATCTGGAACGCTCTGAAGGCTTTCAGAGATCGGCTGTCCCATCAAATTATCCAAATTCAGACAGACAACCAGGTTGCCATGTATTATGTCAACAAGCAGGGGGGCACCGGATCTCGCCCCCTGTGTCAGGAAGCCGTCAGCATGTGGCTCTGGGCTCGCCGTCACGGCATGGTGCTCCAAGCCACATATCTGGCAGGCGTAAACAACAGTCTGGCCGACAGGTTGAGCAGGATTATGCAACCTCACGAGTGGTCGCTCAATTCCCGTGTGGTACGACAGCTCTTCCAGGTGTGGGGCACCCCCTTGGTAGATCTCTTCGCATCTCGAGTGAACCACAAAGTCCCTCAGTTCTGTTCCAGGCTTCAGGCCCACGGCAGACTGGCATCGGATGCCTTCCTCCTGGACTGGGGGGAGGGTCTGCTGTATGCTTATCCTCCCATACCTCTGGTGGGGAAGACTTTGTTGAAACTCAAGCAAGACCGAGGCACCATGATTCTGATTGCTCCTTTTTGGCCGCGTCAGATCTGGTTCCCTCTTCTTCTGGAGTTGTCCTCCGAAGAACCGTGGAGATTGGAGTGTTTTCCGACCCTCATCACACAGGACGAAGGGGTGCTTCTGCATCCCAACCTCCAGTCGCTGGCTCTTACGGCCTGGATGTTGAGGGCGTAGACTTTGCCTCTTTGGGTCTGTCAGAGGGTGTCTCCCGCATCTTGCTTGCTTCCAGGAAAGATTCCACTAAGAGAAGTTACTTCTTCCATTGGAGGAGGTTTGCCGTCTGGTGTGACAGCAAGGCCCTAGATCCTCGCTCTTGTCCTACACAGACCCTGCTTGAATACCTTCTGCACTTGTCTGAGTCTGGTCTCAAGACCAACTCTGTAAGAGTTCACCTTAGCGCAATCAGTGCATACCATTACCGTGTGGAAGGTAAGCCGATCTCAGGACAGCCTTTAGTTGTTCGCTTCATGAGAGGTTTGCTTTTGTCAAAGCCCCCTGTCAAGCCTCCTACAGTGTCATGGGATCTCAATGTCGTTCTCACCCAGCTGATGAAACCTCCTTTCGAGCCACTGAATTCCTGCCATCTGAAGTACTTGACTTGGAAGGTCATTTTCTTGGTGGCAGTTACTTCAGCTCGTAGAGTCAGTGAGCTTCAGGCCCTGGTAGCCCAGGCCCCTTACACCAAATTTCATCATAACAGAGTAGTCCTCCGCACTCACCCTAAGTTCCTGCCAAAGGTTGTGTCGGAGTTCCATCTGAACCAGTCAATTGTCTTGCCAACATTCTTTCCCCGTCCTCATTCCTGCCCTGCTGAACGTCAGCTGCACACTTTGGACTGCAAGAGAGCATTGGCCTTCTATTTGGAGCGGACACAGCCCCACAGACAGTCCGCCCAATTGTTTGTTTCTTTTGATCCCAATAGGAGGGGAGTGGCTGTAGGGAAACGCACCATATCCAATTGGCTAGCAGATTGCATTTCCTTCACTTACGCCCAGGCGGGGCTGGCTCTTGAGGGTCATGTCACGGCTCATAATGTTAGAGCCATGGCTGCGTCGGTAGCCCACTTGAAGTCAGCCTCCATTGAAGAAATTTGCAAAGCTGCGACGTGGTCATCTGTCCACACATTCACATCTCATTACTGCCTGCAGCAGGATACCCGACGCGACAGTCGGTTCGGGCAGTCAGTTCTTCAGAACCTGTTTGGGCTTTAGGATCCAACTCCACCCCCCGAGGGCCCTGTTTGTTCTGTTCCAGGCTACACTCTCAGTTAGTTGGTAAATTTTTTTAGGTCAATCTCAGTTATGTCCTCGCCGTTGCGAGGCCCAATTGACCAATGTTGTTGTTTTGAGTGAGCCTGGGGGCTAGGGATACCCCATCAGTGAGAACAAGCAGCCTGCTTGTCCTCGGAGAAAGCGAATGCTACATACCTGTAGAAGGTATTCTCCGAGGACAGCAGGCTGATTGTTCTCACAAACCCGCCCGCCTCCCCTTTGGAGTTGATTCTTCCCTTGAAGTGTATTGTCTTGCTACATACTGGACTGGCCGGCTCGAGCCGGTTTCGGGCGGGAAGACGGCCGCGCATGCGCGGTGCGCATGGGCGCGCGAGGACTAGCAAAGGCCTTTGCTAGTAAACTTTCCGATGGAGGGGGCTGCCGAGGACGTCAACCCCATCAGTGAGAACAATCAGCCTGCTGTCCTCGGAGAATACCTTCTACAGGTATGTAGCATTCGCTGTTTGGTTTAGTTAGCAGTTAGAGATTACATTAAAGAAAATGCCATGTATATTGGGAATATTTGGTTTTAAAGGAGAAAGATTGTAGCAAAACCTGTATTTTGTTTCAAATTGTCTCATTGCTTGCCCCTTATAGAGAACATTTTTAATTGTGGTACTTGGCTGAATCACTGTGAGACTTATAGTCCCCCCCACCCCCCCGGGTTTTCTACTCATATATAGACAACCCAACAATCATTAACAATAGTCCTCAGCTACATACAGGTATTGTTACACATTTCAGCAAAGCTTTTGACACGGTTCCTCATAGGAGGCTACTTCTACTACTACTACTTATCATTTCTAAAGCGCTACTAGACGTACGCAGCGCTGTACACTTGAACTCTTAATTAAACGACAGGCTGAAGTTAGGACCCAAAATGGTGATCTGGATTAGAAACTGGATGACAGGAAATGTGAGTAGCGGAGTGCCTCAAGGATCAGTGTTAGGGCCAATTTCTGCTCAATATATTTGTGAGTGACATTGCTGAAGGGTTAAAAGATAAGGTTTGCCTTTTTGTGGATGATACCAAGATTTGTAATAGAGTGGACACCCCGGAGGGAGTGGAAAAATGAAAAGGAATCTGCAAAAGTTAGAAAAATGGTCTAATGTTTGGAAATTAAAATGTATTGCAAAGATGTGCAGAGTGATGCATTTGGGAAGTAGAAATCCAAGGGAGCCGTATATCCTAGGAGGTGAGAGGCTGATATTCACAGACAGGGAGAGGATCCTTGGGGTAATGGTGTCTGAGGTTCTTTAAGCAACAAAACAGTGTGAGAAGGTAGTGGCCATAGCCAGAAGGATGCTAGGCTGCATCGAGAGAGGCGTAAGCAGCAGAAGAAAGGATGTGTTGATACCCCTGTACAAGTCATTGGTGAGGCCCCACCTGGAGTAATGTTCAGTTTTGGAGACCATATCTTGCTAAGGATGTGAAAAGACTAGAAACGGTCTGGAGGAATGCAACAAAAATGATACAGGGCTTGTGCCATAAGATGTAGGAGAAAAGACTGAAAGACCTTAATATATATACTGTATATCCTAGAGAAAAGAGACAAGGGAGATATGGTACAGACTTTTAAAAACTTGAAAGGTATTAATATAGACACAAATCTTTACCAGAGAAGGGGAAACAGTAAAACTGGAGGACATGAGCTGAGGTTGTGGGGTGGTAGACTTAGGAGTAATTTCAGGAAATTCTTTTTCACAGAGAGGATGTTCAATGTCTGGAATTCCCTCCCATGGGAGGTGATAGACTACTACTACTACTACTATTTAGCATTTCTATAGCGCTACAAGGCGTACGCAGCGCTGCACAAACATAGAAGAAAGACAGTCCCTGCTCAAAGAGCTTACAATCTAATTAGACAAAAAATAAAGTAATCAAATCAATTAACGTGTACAGGAAGGAGGAGAGGAGGTTACAAGTGGTTATGAGTTCTCTTCCTACCTCTCCCTCCGCACCTTCAGTAAGAGACAAAAATAGTAATGGAATTCAAATTGGTGTGGGATTTATTTATTTATTTGCTGCATTTATAACCCACATTTTCCCACCAATTTGCAGGCTCAAAGTGGCTTACAATATAATACAACGACAATCACATTGATGGAATAAGAAAATCAGAATATAGATAACAGATAAGGTGCATAAGAATATCATGGCAATCATATTAACGGAGTAAGAATTTCAGAATTGTTGCAACAGAAAAGATCTCTAGTTAGAAAATGGATGGTATAACGAAAACCTTAAATGGCTGCATGTGTGTGGATGTCTGAGTGATGATTGGCTGGTGACTCTGGCTGTGAAGAACTAAGGTGCTGGGCAGATTTTGTAGGTCTGTGTTCTGCATATGGCAATCCGGTTTAGGATGGGCTGGAAAGGGCTTCAACGGCAACTTCATTAGCTGGAACCGAGGACAGTGCTGGGCAGAATTTTAAAGTCTGGGTTCCGCATATGACAAGACTGATTCGGGTAAGCTGGAGTGGGCTTTGATGGTATCTCCAGTAGTTGGAACATAAGGACAGAGCTGAGCGAACTTCTACTGTCCATGTCCCAGAAACACTGAAGAGAGTCTGTGGTCAAGTATATAATATCGCGTTCATTTTGATTTAATCATGAATTGATGATGAGTGTGACTGTTGGGCATACTGGATGGATCGTTCAGGAAAACAGTCCAGTCTCCATGGATCTGCTGAGACTAACTCCAGAAGTAGAAGAAACCATATGTGCCTTGGCCAGGAAGGTACAGTGAGGATCATAGTTACCTGGTCCTGCTTGAGTTTCAGCAAAATCTTCCCCGCTAGAGGTATGGGAGGAGGATACACATATAGAAGCCCCTTCCCCCAATTGAGGAGAAAGGCATCCAATGCTAATATACTGTGTGATCTCAGTCTGGAGCAGAACTGAGGGACTTTGTTGTTGAGATGAGTCGCAAAGAGATCCACCAAGGAGGTGCCCCAGGCTCAGAAGATCTTCCAGGCAGTGCACATGTGGACAACTCGTACAGTTGCATCACCTGCTCAATCTGTTTGTCAGACTATTGTCTTTGCTTTCAAAGTATGTGGCCCTGAGCATTATTTTTATTTATTTTTTTATTTTTTGTTACATTTATACCCCGCACTTTCCCACTCACGGCAGGCCCAATGCGGCATTATGCCATTGCTGGATGCCCACTACCACATCCAATGATGGAGTAGCCTAGTGGTTAGTGCAGTGGACTTTGACCCTGGGGAACTGGATTTGAGTCCCACTACAGCTCCTTGTGACTCTGGGCAAGTCACTTAACCTTCCATTGCAAAAACCACAGAAAGGCGGTATATCAAGTCCCCTTCCCATCCCATCCCCAACCAGTTCCTGAAACAAGAGGTATGATCCCATGCCTCCCTGTTTGTTGACACGGGTACATCAGAACCTGATTGTCCATTTGAATTAGGATAATTTGGTGCATCAGCTGATTTCTGAAAGCCTTTAAAGCGTTCCAAATAACCCAGCTCCAGGAGTTTGATGTAGAGCTGAGTCTCCTGGGCAGACCAGTGACCTTGAATGTGAAGCCCATCCACATGAGCCCCTCCTACCAGCCCATGTTGGTCACATCTATTGTCAGCATCTTGTGAGGAAAAGGAATTTGGAATCTGAGTCCCATCATCAAATTGTCCCAAATTGTCTACCACAGGAGCCGACTCCATGAGCTCTGGAGTAACAATGATGAGTGACAGTGATGACATCCATTAGATTTCCTGCATGAGCTCTGGACTGACAGTGATGACGTCCATTAGGTTTTCCATGGCTTGACACCACTGGGAAGCTACGTCCATTGGACCTCTCTCAAATGGGAGGCACATCATTTGAACAACTGCAATATCTGCTGAGCTGTGACCTGCTAGCTCCGATGACTGATGGTGATCATGATATCTGCCCTGGAAGCTGGCAGGAAGGCTCGAGCCTGAACCATGTCTAGCAGCATTCCAATAAACTTCAATTGCGGAAATGGGGGAAGATGGGATTTTAGGTAGTTGATGACAAACCCTAGTAGCTGTAGCACCCAAATAGTTCACCGCATTGATTCTTGAGCACCTTCCGTTAATGTGCTTTTTATTAGCCAGTTATTCAGGTAGAAAAACACATGCACTCCCAGTCTGCTTAGTGACACTGCAACTACTGTGAGGCATTTTGTAAAGACTCTGGAAGTGGATGCAAGTACAAAAGGCAGGATGTGATACTGGTAATGGTGTTTCCATACTCAAAATCTGAGATGCATCCTGTGACTGGGATATATCTGTATGTGGGTGTAAGCATCTTCTAAGTTCAGAGAGCATGGTCATTCGTTTGCATGAATCATGGGAAGCAGGGTGCCCAGGGAAACCATGTAGCGTCTATCCCGTTGGTAGTCAAACTGATGGAAAGCATGGTAACCAAACAACTTACAGATTATATAAGCAAATTCTCAATATTACACGAATCACAGGTTTTCTCCCCCTCCATATCACTGAAATAGTACTACTCACCCTCCTAGCCAAATTCAAACAGGAAATAGCAACAGGCAAAAACATCCTCCTCCAATTCGACATGTCGCGCGCATTCGACATGGTAAACCACAACATACTAATAAGACTACTAGACAAGTTGGGAATCGGTGGAAACGTAGTCAGCTGGATCAAGGGTTTCCTAACCACAAGAACATATCAAGTAAAATCAAACTCAAGAACATCATCACCTTGAAAAGCAGACTGTGGAGTACCACAAGGATCACCGCTATCACCGACCCTCTTCAACTTAATGATGACCCCACTAGCCAAGTCCCTATCCAACCAAGGCCTTAACCCTTTCATCTATGCAGACGATGTCATAATATACATTCCCTACAAAATTTGACTGACAGAAATCACCAACGAAATCAAGCTAAGCTTAAACATCATGCACTCTTGGGCAAATGCATTTCAATTAAAACTCAATAAAGTAAAAAACACATTGTCTCATCCTCTCATCCCAACACAACAAGGACAACCCCACAAATATCGACACCCCAGATTACACCCTCCCTATTTCAGACAGCCTGAAAATCCTCTGCGTTATAATGGACCACAACCTAACACTGGAGTCAAGTGAAATCCACCACAAAGAAAATGTTCCACTCAATGTGGAAACTCAAACGCGTGAAACAATTCTTCCCGAGGGAAACTTTTCGCAACCTGATACAATCAATGGTAATAAGCCACTTAGATTACTGCAGTGGAATCTATGCAGGATGCAAAGAACAAACCTTAAAGAAACTTCAGACAGCTCAAAACACGGCAGCTAGGCTTATATTTGGAAAAACGCGATTTGAAAGTGCAAAACCCCTCCGCGAAAAATTACGCTGGTTCCCAATCAAAGAACACATTGCCTTCAAAATCTGCACCCTGGTTCACAAAATTATCTACGGTGAAGCCCCTGGATACATGACAGACTTAATCGACTTGCCAACCAGAAACGCATCCGAATCAACACGAACATATCTAAATCTACACTACCCAAGCTGTAAAGGACTTAAATACAAATCTACCTACGCATCCAGCTTTTCCTACATAAGCACACAACTGTGGAACGCGCTACCAAAAGCCTTGAAAACCTCGTACGACCACCTAAACTTCCGGAAAATACTAAAAACCACCCTATTTAAAAAGGCATACCCTACCGATCCAACCTAAATACCTAAACTTGGCTACACAAGAAAACTAAAGCATGTAAAGAACATAACACAACTCATCCGCTCTACGATTCCTAATGTGGCTGTACTACATGAACTTTATCTTACCACAACATCACATTGTATTTGTTCACACCGGAGTCTGCAAACACCTCTCCGGTACTATGTAAGCCACATTGAGCCTACAAATAGGTGGGAAAATGTGAGCTACAAATGTAACAAATAAATAAATCTCCCTGTTTTCTTGGGCACGAAGATGTACTTGGAATAGAATCTCTTCCCTTCTTCCCCTGGTGGCACAGGCTCAACCAAGTGGACCTGTAGAAGGAAACATCTTGCTACTGAAAGCTGAACCTTGACACACTTGGTGGGCAATTTGTTCCCATCTTCTCTTTCTTCAACCCTGTTTCTATACCTTTCTTCCTTTCACTTCTAATTGCATACATGCAGATCTCAACGTCTGCTGACTCCCTCCCACCTTCCTAGTTTCTGCTGACACTGCAGTTAATTTCTTCTACACCCTATCCCCTTTTTAATAATACTCCTTAGTTTCATTCCTTCAGAAATGCTCTTCTTATCACTAGTTTGCATTCCACTCTTTAAGCGGCACTTTAAGCTGCCCTAGCGTCTGTCATTTCCATCTTCACCTTTCTGATATTCTGCTATGACAGGCTGCCATTCTTGTTACACAACCTCTCCTAAATAAACAGTGCTAGTTAGATTGTGCTTCAGTCAGGCGTTACAGAGTACACAGACTCTATTTTCATGAAAAGCAGCCATTAGATTTCCCCACCGCAAAGATGAGGTGCACCGAATCTTCAGTCTTCTCACTTCCAGAGAGATAAGCACTCAAACTTTCTTCTGAACCAGCGACTCCTGCAGAGATGACTGTAACAGCAGTTCCGAATGTTGGGCTGGCAACAGGATTTCTCCTTACATCATCAGTGGGAGATGGTACTCCAGACTAAAGTGCTGGATCCACAGGAGTAGTCTGCTCTTCCGGTCGTAATGTAGCATCCATGGCTACAGCTCTGAAAATCTCTCCGCTGATAGTAACAAATTTATCTATCCGTCTAGTTGCCAAAGGGACTCGCAGCACTGCAGGGTAAGTGAATGCCTTCCCTTTCCTTTTCCTTTTTACCATGATAAGCATGAGAAAAACTATTAAGGAGAAAATTAAGAGCAGCAGCCAGGGAGTGGGACTCCTAGCACCACCTTTCAGGCGCCATCTTGCTCCCACATATTTCTCAATTTTTAGAGGAGAAAGAAAAACCAAGTCCCGGCTGGGAAGCTCAGACCTAAGCAGACTGTGGAGCTGTAAAAAAAGAAAAGAAGCTTAGAAATGCTGAAGCAACTAAGAAAAAGTGAAAAGGGAGCTAAAGAAAAGGGGAGAGTGGTCCCACGCTGCTCACACCAAAAAAGTGGCAAAAGGTAGAGCAGGAGTCCAAAGAAAATCACGCTGAGGAGAGCACAGACACAAAAAAAAAATGCTCCATGGAAAAAAAGGATGACTGGCTGGTCCTGCAGGTTTGAGGCAGATAGGAAAGTAAGTGCATGTTCAGTCGGGTTGTCAAAAGTTTCTAGAAATTAGATCGCTGGGCAGCATTCATACCGAGGCTCCATTGGATGATGTCACCCATCTATGGTAATCATGTGTCCTGCTTGTCCTTGGAGAAATACATGTTATTAATTATGCTCTTGTGGAGTGGAGTGGAGGAGTGGCCTAGTGGTTAGGGTGGTGGACTTTGGTCCTGGGGAACTGAGGAACTGAGTTCAATTCCCACTTCAGGCACAGGCAGCTCCTTGTGACTCTGGGCAAGTCACTTAACCCTCCATTGCCCCATGTAAGCCGCATTGAGCCTGCCATGAGTGGGAAAGCGCGGGGTACAAATGTAACGAAAACAAAATAGATACTATTGGAGATTCTACATGGAATGTTGCTACTATTGGAGATTCTACATGGAATGTTGCTACTATTGGAGATTCTATATGGAATGTTGCTATTCCACTAGCAACATTCCATGTAGAAGGCTGCGCAGGCTTCTGTTTCTGTGAGTCTGATATCCTGCACGTATGTGCAGGACGTCAGACTCACAGAAGCAGAAGCCTGCGCGGCCACATTGGTGATCTGCAAGGGCCGACTTCTACATGGAATGTTGCTAGTGGAATAGCAGAATCTCAAATAGTAGCAACAGTGGAGGAGTGGCCTAGTGGTTAGGGTGGTGGACTTTGGTCCTGGGGAACTGAGGAACTGAGTTGGATTCCCCACTTCAGGCACAGGCAGCTCTTTGTGACTCTGGGCAAGTCACTTAACCCTCCATTGCCCCATGTAAGCCGCATTGAGCCTGCCATGAGTGGGAAAGCGCGGGGTACAAATGTAACAAAAAAAAATGTTATTTAATTTGGTTGGGGTATATAGCTTTTGTGTTTTTGTTTTTTTATTGCAACCTTTAGTATTATATTATTCCAGTATTATGTGCTTTCCAGTTATGGAATGAAAGCAAATGTATGGAAATAAATTCTACTGAAAGGAGAGAACTGCCTGTCCCTAGAGAATAGAATTTGACAGGTTTCACAAGGTGTTTCAGAGAAGCAGAATGATTCAGCACATGGGGGGGGAAAAAAAGTCCATTTAACTCTGAATTTCAGAATAGCCAGCTTTTAAAGTCTGCTCATTCGAAATGTACATCAGCATAGGTGAGGCTTAAAAACCACTCCATTCACATTTTCATAATTTACTGCTCTAATATTCCCTCACCATTTTTTCCTTTTTAGTTGTTTTTTCAAATTGAAGTAATGTCCTGAATACAGTAAACTAGACCAAATGTTGTTCCCTCTAAATACGACAGTGGTGGAAAAATCTTTAAAAATACTACATGTTGGCCCAAATGTTTAGAAGTCAGGGGAAACAAATGCTTTATAACTATTTTTTGTTTTTAAATTTGTAGCTAGTTTTGTTAACATTCACTTTTTTTTTTTTTTTTAACATTCTCCTTCCCCCTTTTCTTCTAAAGTCTAACAGGTGATCCCAAGCCTAGCGGCAGCTTCTTTACCCAGGCCCAACCCCAGTCATGGTGGCTTCTCAAGTCCCCTAGTCTGACCCCAGTGGTGCTTCCTTGGCTAATTTTTATAGCAGATGCAGATGGCATCTTGAGTTTTTGCCAGCCTTGACAGCGTTTTGTTTATCCTTTTTTTTTTACAGTTATGTGGATACTCAGAATTCTGATCATCAGGTTAAACTGTTAACTAGTGACAACTTCTTAAAGGTAAGATTCTCCTCCCCCCCCCCCCCCCCCCCCCCAGTTTTGTGTGATATTACAAAAGGGGAGGCAGGTGATATGTTACAATACTTTCAGAAATGAAACCTTAACTTTAGAATTAGTAGTAATGGCAAAATAAGCAGGTTTTTTTTTTTGCATTTAAGAAGCCATAATTTATTAAATGTAGATATTAGAACAGAAATAAATGTGAGAAGGATGGATCTGTTCGATCTTTCTTACTTGGTTTAGAACCTTTCTAAATTGTGGTTTGTTATAATGGACCCTACAAAAATGATGCTCTAGTACAGGGGTAGGCAAGCTCTGTCCTCGAGGGCCAGAAACCAGTTGGGTTTTCAGAATTTCCACAAAGAATGTGCATGAAATTGATTTGCATGTACTGTCTTCAGATAGATCCCATGCATATTCATTGAGGAAATTCTGAAAACCTGACTGGGTTGCGGCCCTTGAGGACCGAGGTTACTACTTCTGCTCTCTAGTATATGAACCTTTGAAGCCAGATGGGTTTTATTTTTGACATCTGAAGAAGGAACCTTTTGTGGTATTAAAAGTTCATGCATTACAGTATGTTTTTGATTAGGTCTTTTAAATGGTATTACAACCTGCAAAGACTCCAGGTTTCTCAGGACCAGTACAGCTACTGTAGTGTGTTCTGTTTCTGCTTGTCTTCACATCTTGGTCCTTCTGCCTCAAGTCCACCAGGGTCCAACTTGTATGCTTCCAGTGTCTCTCCTCTTCCCTGGGTCAGCCTATGGATTTTTCATGACTCTCTACCGTTATATTCTTTGTGCATTTTCCCTGTTGCGCTGTCTGACTAATCTTCAAGCCAGGCTTTAGGCTGTTTCCCCACTCCCTTTGCATCAAATATTCTGGACTAATTTTTGTGCCTCTCGTTTCCTTTCCTTTTAGTAACATAGTAAATGACGACAGATAAAAGACCTGTACTATGTTTAGCTTTTTGGTCTCTCCTATCCCCCTCCTTTCCAGTCTCTATTATCTTTCAAGTGTCAGCCTTTGTGCCTTTCTACTTCCTTTGCATTCTGTACTCGTACCTTCCATAGTGGAAGTCTCTGGCTCTGGATCCTTTTTCCTGACCTTCACCTCTCTGGGTAGAGATCAATTTAATTTGTAATTTCTGTTGCTGGATTCTGTGCTCCTGCTCATAACAGCTGCTGAGTTCTAGCTTGGGAAGGTTCTTTTTTAGATGGCTTTTGACTGTTTATGATATCACTCTGTGGTTATTTTTCTTTTGATATCCACTCACTCACTTTCTTTTTTTTTTTTTTTTTTATAATATGTTTTTTATTGATGATACAACACAACCAACAGTAATACAAAAAGACCCTTGCCTTATCAATATTCTGTGTTTGTCAGTAGGAGAGCTCCAAATTGTCTGCTGTTGAATATTTACCTGTCACTGCTTGGAAGTTCTGAGATGCAGGCAGATAAACCTCCCAGGAATGTAGATAACTACCTTGTTCTTAGACATTGTCGGAGGCTAGTAATGTTAGTTCAGCAATACAAAGTGTGTTCAAAAAATGGTCATCCTCACCATGCTCCTCTATACGTGGTTTTTTTGAAGTGGTTTAGTAATGAACTCTGTTTTGCCATGGGGGCAGAATAAGGAACACTGTCAGGAAATATGTTTTATCTCTGGAACACTTCCGGGATTTTTCTCTCCTTGAAGCTAAAATCATAATAACTTCAGTAAGTTTTGTGATAAGGATCTTCTGAGTTTACATTTACATACAGGACTCAAATACAAATCCACCTATGCATCCAGCTTTTCCTACCTAAGCGCACAACTATGGAACGCATTGCCAAAAGCAGTAAAAAAAAAAACTACACTGGACCACCTAAATTTTCGGAAAGCACTAAAGACAGACCTGTTCAGAAGAGCATACCCCACTGACCCAACATAAAAATACCTGGACACTTGCAACACAATGTAACCAAAGACCGTAACAGACATTACTTTTCTTCCCCCTTCCCTCTCTAAGTTCCCCCAATTGTACTTACCATACATGCACCTCATTCTACAACAGTATCACTTTGTATTCGTTCATACCATGTATTTGTTCAGACCAGAATCGGTTAACGCCATTAACAGTTACATGTAAGCCACATTGAGCCTGCAAAAAGGTGGGAAAATGTGGGATACAAATGTAACAAATAATGATAATAAGTAAATGGTAAATCCTAAATGCCATTCACCAACATTTCAGCAGACACAGTTCAGTCTTGCAAAGTCACATTCACTGTGCATGGTGCCCAGGTGTCTTCTGTGTCAGCACTGCGTCAAAGGCTGTGCAAACAGTGCACGAAGATGGAGGGCACAAAAATTGCTTGCAGCACACTTTCTCCTCTCATCAATGGTGACTAAACATACAAGATAGGAAGTGCCAGCAGGCAAGTCACACAAGGCACTATGGTGTCTCAGTACAGCCCAGATCTGTTGAGCCCTTGCTCATAGAAAATGATAGCAGATAAAGATCCTAAGGTCTACCCAGTCTGACCATCCATACCAACTAATAACTTCTACAGTCCTTTCCCTTAGAGATTCTCTGTGCTTGCCTTATACTTTTTTAAATTCAGATAGTCTGTATCACTACCTCCTCTGCTGGGAAAGGTGTTCCACAGATCCACCATCCTTTCTGCAAAGAAATATTCCTTAGATTACCGCAAACTGTATCCCCTTCATCCTATGCCTTGTCACCTCAGAACATCCTTTCAATTAAAAAAGACCTGCTTCTTGTGCATTCATATCATGGAGGTGTTTAAATATTTCTATCATACCTCCCCTCTCTGACCTTTCTAAAAACATATTCTTAAAATGAAAGGCAGCAAAAGTCAGGATGTAAATCATTTAGCAGAAATAAGGAAGAAGTTTATGGAGCTTTACGGTAAATTATATACTCTTGAATCTCTAGCAATGGAAGAAGAAGTAGAAAAATATTTACAAGGAATAGGGTTACCATCAGTATCTTGATAAGATAGGGAAAGATCGGATGCACCCACATACATCCAGAGAAATTCTGTGCATAATTAAGGATCTCAGAGTGGGTAAAGCACCCTGAATATATGGATATGCTGCAACATTTTATAAAAATTTTTCAAAATGAAGCCCTGAGCAGCAAGTGCGGGACCGCTGCGCGTCGAACTGCCCACAGATGAAAGGGTTGGCGAGTCCTTTGATTAGCGCCGGCGAAGGAGCGTCGACGCTCTTGGACCTGGAAAAACAACTCCATTGCTCCCAAATTATTCAACCACTATGTCCAAAGGAGTGGAGGAGGGAGTTAGAGGCATATGCTGAAACGGAGGACGTTTACAGCAGAACCCGAATCGGCGGAACCACTCCTAAACACCTCAAGAGAAATCACCTTGGAGTTTTTGGCTTCCGTGGAGGTTACATTGAATGCCATCTGGAAGGCGCTTCGGGACCTGACGGCGGTAGTAAATAACTTTGTTTCAGATATAATCTTATTGGAGAGTTACATGGACAATGTGACTGAACCCTTTGAGAGTGAAAAATTGATATAATAAATGAAGTTCTACACAAGCTAGAAGTGGTTATGATCCTGAAAATGATAATGGACCAGAAACTTTGAATGATAAGGTGGATGATTAATGTCGAGATTATTGTTTTTCCCAGAGTTCCAGGTATGTCCTAAAGTTTTCCTCAGAAATATTTCCTTAATTATTACTTCGAAAGGAGTGAAGCCTGTGAAAACTGGGATTGCTTTGATCAATGGGATTTGAATTGGAGATTTAAGTATATGTACTGTTAAATAATTTCTGGTTTTTAAAAGACAGAGAATATAATCAGATGTATTATTTCTAACTAAAATCTGGACAATAAGTATGTTTTCAATGAAATGAATTGACTATACACCGTATTTGGTCTTGAAGAAGCCAACCAGATGATCAATGTGGAATAATGAATTAGATGAGTAATATCTGGGGATAATCAGGTTAATACCATGTTTTCTTTTTTCTGTTTACTGTTTAATTGATCTCCTTGTCTTATCTCACTCTCCCTATTTTTCTTCACTTTGTGGTCTAGGAAAGAGAATGATTGTATATAATCCATATATCTAGTTGGGATTGTTTTCTTCTTATCTTGTATTAATGTGCAGACATCTCTGTATTACTGTTTGCAAGTGACCCTTGTAAAATGAAAAATTATAAATAAATGATTAAAAAAAAAAGCAGAGAAAGCCTCAATAGGACTCCTTATGATTAAGGCATACAGCCTATTTTGTCAAGGATTATTCGCTGTCATCATTGACAAAAAAAAAACCTCTATCCATCATTTAATTTATTTCTTAAATCACAAAAATATATAGCAAAACTTATCTGAACACGATGCCCAATGTTGTCTGCTCTGCACAGCTGACTATGGCCAGAGTTTTGGATCTTCCTCAAGGTCCATGGCAGGTCGCACTGTTAGATGCAAAGCATCACGTTACTAACTCAAAATTACATTGCAACTTAAACTAATAATAAACAGCCTTTTTCATTTCACTGTTAATGGCATCTGGTTCAACTCTTCAAAGCTGCAGCTCTCCAGTGAAACTGCCAGGAATATGGCGCCTCTAATTATAGGCGGACGTCAGATGCGGCGAGTTCAAACCTATTGGGTGTAGTGTCCACAAATGAAAAATCCATTTTTGTTCCAATTGGACAAGGAGGCGTTTATTGTCACCTCCTCTATCATTTAATTTCAATTGCTGTAGAACAATACACCGTAGAGATTCAAAACTATGTTCTTGTTCACAGTTCATTGCCGGAAGGGCACCAGCTTTCTTGAAGTTCACATTATTTTTACATTCTGTCAAACGAGTTACACGTTTCCTTGACATCTGTCCTATATATAGTTTCCTACATGGACATTGAATACAATGTATAACGTATTTAGAGGTACATGAAGTTCTAGATTGTAGGATAAATCTTTTATCTGATTGAGGGTCCACAAACTCTGTTGTGCATATCATGATGTCACACATCTGACAGCCTCCACAACTGTAATGGCTCCATTTTTTCAATTAACCGTTAAGAACTGAGTATGAAGTATGCATCTAAATGCCTAAGTATAGCCGTTTACACTCTGAAGAGGATTATATTGTTGTATGATATATAGGTATCTTCTCTAGCTCGAATTATTTGTGATAGAACATTATTTAAAAAGACCAGTTTGGAAACTGTGTATTTCATGCATTAAAAAAAATGTTCAAAAGAAGGCCAAACGATGGCTTGCATGGTGTAATGGTGATGTGGTGAAAGCCTAAAGAGTATCTTTGTTTATTAAAACTTTATATACCACTTATTTTTCAAGACTTAAATGGTTTACAATACAAATTTACATACTTAAAACAAAAATTACAAGGAACTCCATAAAAGTGCACCAGGGAACTATGAATAGCGCATCTTATGAGATTGATTACAAGCTGCATTATTCATATACTGTTATTTACTGCCATATACTGTAGGAGTGAATAACCCGTGGTACTGAGATACCACTAGTTAATCATTACAGTGGGAAATTAAGGTGTTGGTAAAAGCCCAACTTTTACTGCACCTTAATAAGCAACTAAAATGCTTTGATGCAATGTACATTGTTATGGAAAAGAAATGTTTAAAATCGTATTTTGCTTTGAGTCTAAGCGCATACTATGATGATTATTACTAGATATTATTATTGTAATATTCAGAACATTTATAGTTTTAACTTTTTGAATGCTGTATTCATTTTTATTTTATTTGTATTTTTCATATTTTTATTCAGTTTTGTATCTGTCATGTTAATCTTGTTTTATTGGACTTATTTTATTGTACACTGTATAGAGTAAGTAGAATCTGCAGTATATATTAATAATAAAAATGTAGTTTAAAGCATTATCTTGACTTTTTCGTAGGATGTAGTAAAGGTACTACTTGAAGACTTGCATGCTTACCATGAAAATTACGTCCCAGTTTTGAAGTGCCTTCATGAGTTTACATGTCGCCTTCCTAAGTATCCCCTAGGGAAGCAGGTAAGTGATATGTTGCTCTATTAGCAAAATATTAATACAGAGAGAACAAATCGCCTCATTGTGACCATTTACCCCCTAATTCGATTAATCTAGTATCCAGATACATTTTTATGGCACCCTGTTTTACTGGATATGAGCAGTCCCATACTAAAGTGCTGTTAATATTAAACTTATAATCAAGACATAGTCATATGTGTATAGGTGGGGGGGGGGAGTGATTTATAGTAGATTTTATAAAGCTTTTTTCACATGTAAGGTCTGTTTTACATGGAAAAGATGGTTTTGTAAAATAGCATGATTGCATGCATATGTAAAAAGTATTCATGTTCAAGATGTGTGCAGCATTGTCACTTGTATCTGTAGACAGCAAGATTGATTAGGCTCGTAAGTGGGTGACTCAGTGCTGTTTGCCAATATGAAAACTATTTTTATGTGATCTGAATTTTCCCTAAAAGAGCATTTTGAAGCCTTTGCTGTTAAAGTGATAATGAGATCAGTTATCATTCTATGATAAACCTCAGAAGAGATTTGTAGATGGAGTTCATGCCATGCTTTCACAGTGCATTGCTGTCTTAATACTATTCCCTGTTTGGAATATGAAATTGAACTTATCAGTGCCATGTTGTATTTTTTCAGGGCAAAAACCCAAGCTCAACTTTCTGGGGCTATTTTCTGTGAGATTTGAGGATTGTCTTCCTTTTTATTTCATGTTTCATATCAGGCAGCAAAATTTTAAAGAGATTTTCCCTTTTTTACCTTCCTCACCTACTTTTAAATTGTTTAGACAGAATGTTAAAACTTTTCTTTTTCAATGATATGTATTGGGTAAAGGGAATTGATATTATCTGATTATATTTTCATTTTGAAGTTTTGTGTACAGTCTGTTAAAGTATTATGATGATTGTGTTATTATTTTTAATTATTTGTAATTCCTGGAAATTTCCAGTTTCTTAGGTTTGTACTCCGCTAGATACATATCATCTTCACACACACTCACAGATGTGAATGTGTGTGTATATATAAATATATATTATATTATATTTATTTATCTATCTATGTGTAGATACATTCATTTTTTTTTTAAATCTGTTGCCATTGTCTTCTCCCTTTGTTATTTAAAGCCAATCTGTGGCTTGGTCCTGTGTGTATGCATTATTGAGGTTGATCTTCATAGATTATGTATTTATAATGTTTCTTTTAAAGGCAGTAGCACAGTGGAGTTGAACTGCTCTCCCTCTCTCCTCTATATAGAATTATTCTTTATCACTTTTTGTCTTTGCTAATTTTTACACTGAATGTAAGTTGGATTTGGTGTTGGGTTCATTGTCTTGCAATGTCTTTTCTTGAAAGTATTCCAGATATTCTTCCTGCAGCGCACAAGATCCAGATGTTTGATTCCATTTCTTATTATTCCTCCAGACTAGTCTAGAAGAGTGCTTTGTGCACACCTACCAGCAGGTGGAGACTGAGAACTAATGAACGATGACAGCATAAAGATATCCTGTGCAGACTAGTTCTAGCCAGTTTTTCTCAGCCTCCAGCACGTGATAGGTGTGTATCCTGTGTAGCTCATTTGATCTGGTTGGAAAAATTTAAGTTCCCTTGCAAAATAAAACTAGAGCTGTTTAGACCGGTCCCTAGCTGTGAGGTGTTACACACTGGTATCCTGGGTCCCTTTCCCCCACCCCAGCCCAGGAAAATAGGAGTAGATGTTCAAAATTGAGGATCTTGGTGGTGCCGTGAGGGCAGCCAACCTGTGACGTACATCCAAAACTTGCTGAGAGCATATTCCCCGGAATCTGAAGTTTTACCAAAAGTTTGAAATTGAGAGAGCGCATTGTTACACTCTGTTCCACTCCTCCAGAGGTGCAGCCTGCTTGCGCAGGGTATGGGCATTCGAGGATGCGGCGGCCATCTTGGATGTGGTATCTCCAGGATAGGAAGGCCATCGTGGAGATGGGCGTCTCAGGTTATGGCAGCCATCTTGGAGTTGGACAGCTTCAGGAAGGAAGCCCATATTTGGGCATAGGGCATCTCTTCTGATGGAGGCAGCCATCCTGGATCAGCTGCACATGTTTGAACCTAATTCCTACACTATTTAAAGCCCTGCCGCCAGTCCTTCCTTGCTTTGGCTTCTAGTGCTTAGAGGTTGTGGTCTATGTCTGTGTTCTACAGCCGGCTCTTTGTTCCTGTGATTCCTGTGTACCAGACCCTGGATTGTTGCCTGACTATGCGCTGTGTTGCTGCCTGCTTAGACCTTGGACTGTTTCTCTGACTATTCGCTGCGCTGCTGATTCCTTTGCTCCTGGACAGTGTCTGCTCTCCCTGCCTGTCGGGTCAGTGGCCGTGCAACCCCGCCGGTTCCGGAAGTCCTGGTGGCCGCCTGCACCTGGGGGCTCAACTCCCGGAGAACGGCGGTCGCTTCCCAGGTGAAGCTAGGGGTTGTCTGGCTGCCTGACCGAGTGCGGTGTCAGTCCATCTTCGCCGTGCTCAGTCGGGGCACAAGGGCTCACATTCCCAGACATAACACTCATAGAGAGCTGAGACCATAGCCAGACACTTAGTTGCGCCCCCTCCCCGAGGGCATTTGTGGGTAAAGCTTCTACAATTCCAAGAGATGGCACTAGTGCTGAGGAGAGCGAGACAAGTTAGTTTGTTCATATGACAGTGCAGAGGTCAAGGTTTTTCCAGATTTCAGTTTGGAGACGTTATGGAAGCGAAAAGAGTTGTTTCAGTACATGATGGAAATAGAGCATACCTATAGCTTTGCCGGATACTACAAACCCTGTGTGTGAGTATGTGGTATCCGGCAAAGCTAGTGGTGATAGTTAACGGCAGGCGAAAGCTCCTTACCCTCCAACAGAAGCACAGAAATTTATGTCTGAGTTGGAAAGAGGTACTCGTCGGCCAGCTTTGACCCCACTATCTAAGACAATGGTGGGCACAAACTGGATCGAAATGCTGTCTCAAGGGGATCACCGTCTGCCTCCCAAGGCAAAGGAGAAATGTTTGGAGCAAGGGGGACTATTCAAGTCTAATCCATTATCGCAACATAAAAGACAGGAGGGAGAAGAACTGGATTATGTGCCAAATACATTTTGATTTCTGGAGAGGTTGGCATGTCATCTGAACAAGAAGGGGAACGAGGGACTTCCCAATCTCCATTGGAGATGACTGTGGATTCTAATGGAGAGTGGTTTCTTGACTGCTTCCAATTGGATGTGGATAGATATTTACTCTGTAACTACTTTGAGATGAGGAGATAGAGATCCAGGGGGAGGAAATACTACTTGCTTTTGTAAGGTTTTGTAGGGGATATCCAGGGGGGAAGGGGAGCCAACTGGAAGTCATGTTCCTTTTACAGGTGAAGCAATATTATATTGGGGGATGGGAGGGGGAAGAAAGATGATCAGAGGAGTAGGGGGGTTAGGGGGATAGGATGGTGAGGAAGGGTGGGAATCCTGAATGAGGTGGGAGAGTTTTGGTTTGTTCGGTTTTTTTCATAGATGGGGAAGGAGAAGGGATAGGAAAGTAGTTTACTTTATAACATTGGTACTATAAGAGGTGTGGGGTTCTTTCTGCAAGGCTGTTGGCTGAAGTGGGGAGACTTCTCAATCAGTGGGGGGGCGGAGGCTGGGACAGCCCCTCTCTAACTTCCCTTGGAGATTTTGAAGTGGGAATGATTTGGGCCATGCTCTACCACTATGGTCCAGTTAATTTTCTGGAATGTGGGAGGGAATATCCTCTCCAATTAAAGCACAAAAAAATCTTAATCTTTGCAAAGACACTGGGCAGATGGGACTTTCTTACAGGAGACCCACCTGTCCACTGTCAAACCTGAGACGCTGAAAACCTGGTGAGTGGGAGATTGTATAGCCACTGTGGCGAGGGAAAAGAAAGGGGTTGCAATATTGTTGTGCAAGGGTAGGGTAACCCAAATACAGAAAGTCAAAGAAGATACTGAGGGGTGATTTGTTATCTGTCAACTTATCTTAGGCCAACAAGTGTTGTGTAGCATGTATGCTCCCAGTCGCTACAATGGTAAATTCTACCTAAGTTTACAAAATAGCTTGTTGTAGAAAAGAACAATTGAATCCAAATAAGGAGCTTCCTCAGCTTTGCCAGATATTGGACCTCCTGGATATTTGGAGGATCTTACATCCATTTGAAAAGGATTCTACATCTCTCACGAGCACATGGTACACAATGCTGCATAGATTACATATTGATATCTAACGCCTTAATGTCCTCAGTTCAGGTGCTGGAAATAGGTCCCTGTGAGATCTCCGATCATGAAATGATATGGGTGAATTGGGTTGTTAATAAAGATTTTTAAAAAGGGTTGTTTACATGGAAATTTCCCCTAGATTTATACAGAGATGAAAAGTTTAGCAAATATATATTAAAATGCTAGCAGAATTATAGTTGTACACACTCAGCCCATACGCACAATCCCACTCTTTTTTGAAACGGCAAAGGCAGCCCTTAGGGGTGATATCATAAATGATTCTAGCTTTAAAAATAAATCTAGAGATAGGGAAATAATACGTTTAGAAAGGCAAGTACAGAAGATGAGAGAATATGAGACCAACGCTAACTTTACTGATTGCTTTGAATAAACTGCTGCATCAACAAGCTAAGAAATCTTACTTATTACAAGTATCAGCTATACAAGTACGGTAATAAATGGGGAACGCTCCTGGCTAGACTGGTTTCCTCTCATGAGGGTCCTAGAAGAATAGTGGGGCCTACAGATAAGGAGGGGAGGATTAAACATTCTGATAAGGACATTTGTCAAATCTTTAAGGAATACGATGCCAATTTATATGATAAACCCATAGAAGATGGGCTTCAGAGCAAAATGTATTTAGGCAACCTGGAAATAGCTTGGACAATAGAACAGTCCTCTTCTGAAGGCTCTGGGCTCAGATGACTTTTGGGCAGAGTTCTATAAAAACCCTAGGGGAGAATATACTCCCATCTTTGTCTACCATGTATACAGCCTGCTTGGACTCTCAACGACTGCCGGGTGAGTTAAACTTGGCTCAAATTATAGATCTTTCCAAACCAGGCAGAGACCTACTGCTCCTGGAGCCTTACCTCTCTATATCATTGTTGAATTTTGAAACCAAACTGTTGGCAAAAGTGATGGCCAGTGGGCTTCCTTCATTAATTCATGAGTCCAAAGTGGGATTTGTTCGTGATAAATACACAGTTAAAAACATAAGAAAGATATTGACATCCATGGAACTCAGAGAAAGAACTCGCACCCCTTCTCTATTGATCAGTTTCAATGCCAAAAAGGCATTTGAAAGAGTCAAATGGGACTTTATATATGCTGTATTATAGCACTAAAGGTTTGAAGGGCATTTTGTATTCACGTGCTTTACTTTACTCCGAGAGCTAGAGTGTGGGTCAATGGAGAATGTATCGAAGGACTTTGATATACATAGAGGTACCCAGCAGGGTTGCCCATTATCCCCATTATTATTCATTTTGACATTAGACCCCCCCCCCCCCCCCCAATATGAGACATTGTTCCTACTCCAGATTGAAATAGAGAAGGAACGAGGGGAGATACATTTAAAATAGCAACCTTGGCAGATGATCTGTTGGTTCATTTGACTGACCCTCAAAATTCCCTTGGGGAGTTGTTAGAAACCTTTACAGAATATGGGGACTATGCTGGTTTTAAGTTAAATTTTTGTAAATCATAGGCACTGGTAGCTGAAGGGTCAGTGAAACACTATTGGAGGGGAGATTTCCTATTGAAGTGGACAGAACAGTCCTTCAGATACTTAGGAATTCAGTTGCCTTACTCTACCAAGCTGTTGCACTCACTTAACGTGAGAATTATTTTAGACCTTACAAAGTGACAGTTGCCCCTCTGCCTATTAAAGATAGATCTATCTCTTGTTGATCAGATGCTTGTTAAATTTTGTTGGGGAGGGAAAAAATCCAAGGGGCAGTGGTCATATTTATATGGGAGATTAGGTCTGCCAAAGTTACAGCTTAATAATTATACTACTACTACTATTTAGCATTTCTATAGCGCTACAAGGCACTTCACTGCCTATACTCCTACTCTGTATGAACACATGCTGTATAATCCATATAATATTTGGTCCCTTTTTCAGGTTCCCAATTGGCTTTTGCCATATTCATCAGGGAAGAGTGTTTTGTTCAGACTATTAAAAGACACTTGGCATAAACTGGTACGTTGGTTGGGTAGTGTCCCTGTAGGAACTGACCAGTTGCTAATAAGGGGTAATATACAATTTCCACCAGGTATGGTGGAATATTTGTATTAGCTGAGAGGACCAGGGCTATAGTTTGGTAGAGCATATGCTTACCTGTGAAGGCACTATGATGACTTTAGAGGATTTTAGACAGCGAGTAGAAATGAGGTGAGGGGATCGTTTTATCTTTTACCAACTTAAACACTATATCCAATCCCTTGACCTGAAATTGAAGTTGGGAGAGAAGTTAAGAAGTTTTTTTTTTATTCAGTAGCTGAGGAAAGTCTGACTAGTTCAGGTCTTTTTAAAGTTATTCAGAATTTGGGGGGGAGGGGAGGAGGAAAGAATTCACAATAGTGAAGACAGATGGGAGTTACATTTGGGGAAGTTATTAACAGAATGGAATGTGGCTTTCTGTATCAAAAGAATACCCTGACTGATCCATAGAGTGGATATTCAAGAGTGCTCATTACGTGTTCTCCATTGGACATATTTCACACAATTACAAATGTTCAAGGCAGGGAGGATCCCCACACCATTTTGTGTCAAATGTGCTAGAGGAGAAAACAATTTTTATAATGCAATTTTGGTCTGAGATAGCACTCTACTTGAGCAATCTTCTAAAACAGAGTCCAGTTATCTGTAGAACTTTGTTTGCTTGATATGTCAGTTGGAATGGGTGTGGTGGGGAAAGAATGGAAATTTGTTAATACAAAAATTAATAGTGGTGGGGGGAAAATGTATAATGTGGCTGAACCCTGAACCTCTATCCTTCTGGACCTAAAGAGCTCGTGTTCATAACCTGGCCATTTGGGAGGCAAGAGGGGCAGGTACTAAAGCGAAAAGAGGAAAAGTGTATCTTCCTGTTTGGGACCCGAACTTAACAATCCATATCATCAACAGCAAGAAGTTTGATATTGAATAATTTGTGAAATTAGTGCTAATGCTATAGAGATGGGGGAAGGGGTGAGTCTGGTTGGATATGTGATCTACAGTTGTAGTTAGTATACTGTAGTTAGTATACTAACATGTTCCTATCTTCTTTGTATTCTTCTTTGGGTTGTTATAAGATTAGATGTGTTGCTTTGAAACTAATAAAATTGAACATAAGAACTTTCCATATCCAAAGTTTGGGATTTTCTTCAGGATTGTCTGGAGAAAGGTTTGGCTTTGGTTTCCATGAAAGTACAAGTGGTGGCGTTGGCCTGTTACAGGGGTTCAGTTGGTAGTAAATGGGTTTGCATCCAGATGTAGCACATTTCTGAAGGAAATGAAGCCCTTAAAACCACCAATTCGTCCAGTGGTCCCTCCTTGGAATTTAAATCTGTTTTTTCAACTTTGCAGGAAGCTCCCTTCGAGCCTTTAAAGCAGGCCTCCTTACAATACCTTACTCTAAAAACAATCTTAGTTGTCATTTGTTCAGCATGATCCATTTCGGAGTTGCAAGCCTCATCTTGCAGAGAACCATATTTTTCTTTTCCAAGCAACAAATAATAATTCATCCTGTCCCTTTTTTTCTTCTGAAGGAAGGTTCTCCCTTCCATTTCAATCAATCCATTTCTCTTCTGGTTTTTCAGGAAGGGTTGGAAAAAGAAGAGACATTGTCTATATTCTTTAATTGTTGGTAGGGCTCTATTTGTTCTTTTTGGAGGAGTCCAGGGAGGAGATCCTCAAAAGCTTCAGTTGTATGGAGGATTAAAGAAGTGATTGGTTCAGCCTACATTGTTAAAGGTCGTCTTGTTTCTCCAGTCTTGAAAGCTCATTCCACCAGATCATAAGCTACCTCATGAACGGAGAGTTTTTTGATTCCTCCATAAGAGATTTGTTGGGCCGTTACTGTCGCGTCTCTCGCGCTTGCCGCGCTCTCGAGGACCTTGGCATACCTTCAGGCTTCTTCCCCGGAAGCGCGGGGTTTGTGAGTCCTTTAGGCAAAATCACCCTCCAGGTAGAGAGGAAACAAAACTGGACCGGAACTCCGGACTGGAGTTCTACACCGGAACACTCGGAACTGGAACGCACCGGACGGGTGCGCACTGGAGTGGGGCCCGCTGGACTGAACACACTGGAGTGGCCCCACTGGACTGGAACATACCGGAGTGAAACCCGCTGGACTGGAATACACTGGAGCGGAACCCGCGGAACTGGGACACCCTGGACCTAGTCTTCACCTACACTTGGCTGCCTTCCCCCTCGGGTTGAACCCTCAGGTTCTGGCAGCCGGTAGGGCTTACAGGAACAGCAGGAATGAAGATCCAGAGGTGCCCCCCTAGCACCTAGGCGAAGGCAAGGCAGACAAGCAGGAACTGTCCGGGTTCTGGCAGTCGGCAGGTTTCAACACAATGACTAGTAAACTGTACCCAGGCTAATAGGAACACTATACCTAGGCAAACCAGTCATACACAGGAACATAAACAGAGCAAACTCAGGAGACTTGGAGGGCTAGACACCAGCTAACAACTAAGCTGTGCCCAAGCTAACAAGTCATGCACTGGAAACAACACAGAACACTAGCAAAGCTTTACACAGGCTACAAGCCACACGGTGCCTAAGCTGGCTAGTCTGTCACTAGGAACAATCACAGTCTCGGGACTAGCAAGGGCGGCCAGTCTAACACTAGGAACAAACACAGTCTTGGGATAGTGACTAGCAAGGGCGGCTAGTCTAACACTAGGAACAAACACAGTCTTGGGATAGTGACTAGCAAGGGCGGCTAGTCTAACACTAGGAACAAACACAGTCTTGGGATAGTGACTAGCAGGGGCGGCTAGTCTAACACTAGGAACAAACACAGTCTTGGGATAGTGACTAGCAGGGGCGGCTAGTCTAACACTAGGAACAAACACAGTCTTGGGATAGTGACTAGCAGGGGCGGCTAGTCTAACACTAGGAACAAACACAGTCTTGGGATAGTGACTAGCATGGGCGGCTAGTCTAACACTAAGAACAAACACAGGCTTGGGATAGTGACTAGCAAGGGCGGCTAGTCTAACACTAGAAACAAACACAGGCTTGGGATAGTGACTAGCAAGGGCGGCTAGTCTAACACTAGGAACAAACACAGGCTTGGGATAGTGACTAGCAAGGGCGGCTAGTCTAACACTAGAAACAACACAGGCTTGGGATAGTGACTAGCAAGGGCGGCTAGTCTAACACTAGGAACAAACACAGGCTTGGGATAGTGACTAGCAAGGGCGGCTAGTCTAACACTAGGAACAGCCACAGTGAACTAGCAGAGCTATGCACAGGCTACAAGCCACACGGTGCCTAAGCTGTCTAGTCTATCACTGGAAACAACACAGAGAACTAGCAGAGCTATGCACAGGCTACAAGCCAGATGGTGCCTAAGTTGGCTAGTCTACACTAGGAACAAACACAGAGCACTAGCAAAGCTATGCACAGGCTACAAGCCAGACGGTGCCTAAGCTACTAGTCATGCACTGGAAACAAACACAGAGAACTAGCAGAGCTATGCACAGGCTACAAGCCAGACAGTGCCTAAGCTGGCTAGTCTACACTAGGAACAAACACAGAGCACTAGCAAAGCTATGCACAGGCTACAAGCCAGACGGTGCCTAAGCTACTAGTCCTGCACTGGAAACAAACACAGAGAACTAGCAGAGCTATGCACAGGCTACAAGCCACACGGTGCCTAAGCTAGCTAGTCTGAACAAACATAGAACACTAGCAAAGCTATACACAGGCTACAAGCCACACGGTGCCTAAGCTAGCTAGTATACACAAACATAGAAACTCACTCAGAGCAAACACTGAAACTGTGTACAGAGCACTCTATACAGCAGGACCTTTAGATGAGATGCAAAGGCCAGGACTGTAGTCTCCAAGTCACTAATAAAGCTCATCAACACCAGAGCCACAGCTGCAGCAATCACCTTGCAACCAAACAGAGGCTTGACACACAAAGCAGTCATCCCATAGAAAGGAACAGCGGGAGCCATCTTGGATACTGGCAAGGAGGAAGAGGCGGCAGCCATCTTGGAAGAGGCATAGCCCACACAGGTGAGGTTCAGTAGGGCAATCAGCACACAGAGCCAGAGAGAACCTAAGACAGACACAAACACAGAGACAAGCAGAAGCCAGCACAGACACTGACTCCCAGAAACAGGGTAAGTCTGAGGGTTGTCACGGCCACGGACGGGACAGTTACATAGTCTTCCTTGCATTCATTTGTTTGACATTATCATTTGGATATTCAGGTAAGCCAGGAGGCAGCTTTTTGATCTAATGTGCTCTCTGCAGCTTTGCATTTGTCCTGCCCTCATTGATTACTGCTTTGATACATCCCACTAGTCTGAAGGGATGATAAGGAAGGTGAAATTAGTTGTGACCTGCAAATTTTCTTTCCTCGAGTCCCTCCAGACCAGTCCTGAACCCAGTTAGAATATCTGATTGCACTTCCAAGTCATTTCTTTCCTTTTCTGCGTGGAGAATAGAAGCCTGTTTTCATGTACATAGTTTGATGTGTTTTCTGTTACAAAATGTTTTGGGGATTTCCTTCTTGTGTTAATTTGTTCTTGTTAACTTCGAGTCTTGTCTTTCAAACTCATATTTTGGAGGTCTTACTCCTCAGTGCTCTGTTATAGAAATACTGGCTGAAACTAGTAAACTACTGGCTGAAGTCACAGCTCATTAGTTCTCAATTTCCACCTGTTAGTAGGCGTGTACATACCACTCATCTGCACTGGTCTGGAGGGACACAAGGAAAGAAAAGTAGCAGGTAAGAACTAATTTCACCTTGTGCTGTGGTCATCAGCAAACAAACACTAGAAAGTACCCTGAATTCCATATCCAGGCTCAATAACAGTGCCATGCAGTTGTATCCCAAAATGGACAGCAGACCAGTAAGTAATGTACCTAATTGTTCCTATTTATGAAGCATCTCAGTTTAGCCGTTTTCATGTTCTTTAATCACAGATCAGAGAGCTGCATTGCGCATGTATGGAGAAGAATGTCTGGGAATCTGAAGAGTACATGTCAGCATTCCAGCTACTTAGGTACCTATTTAATAATTAGCAGTGGTTTACTCACTTCTTTTTCTAAGAATTGTAGAACTAGAAAATCTTGTTTAGATGGCAAAATGGTAGAAGCTGATGTTAAAGAACAAAATCCTTGACATGTAACAATTAGAATTGTTTAAAGTTTTTTGGAAGAGAACTATTGATACAGAGGGGCATAATTGAACGAAAACGTCTATCTCCATGGACGTTTATCTCCGAGAACGGGTCCGTGAAGGGGCGGACCGAACCGTATGTTCGAAAAAAAATAGACGTCCATGTTTTATTCGCCAATTTGTGAGCTGGGCGTTTTTGTTTTTCAGCGATAATGGAAAATGAAAGCGCCCAGCTCAAAAACGAATAAATCCAAGGCATTTGTTCGTGGGAGGGGGCCAGGATTCGTAGTGCACTGGTCCCCCTCACATGCCAGGACACCACCGGGCACCCTAGGGGGCACTTTTACAAAAAAAAAAAAAAAAGGTAAAAGAGCTCCCAGGTGCAAAGCACCCTTCCCTTGTGTGTTGAGCCCCCCAAATCCCCCTCAAAACCCACTGCCCACAAGTCTACACCATTACTATAGCCCTAAGGGTGAAGGGGGCACCTACATGTGGTTACAGTGGGTTTGGGGGGGTTGGACGACTAAGCATTAAGCAGCACAATTGTAACAGGTGGGGGGGGGGGGGATGGGCCTGGGTCCACCTGCCTGAAGTCCATTGCACCCCCTAACAACTGCTCCAGGGACCTGCATACTGCTGCCAGGGAGGTGGGTATGACATTTGAGGGTGAAAATAAAAAGTTGTGAAACATCATTTTTTGTGGTGGGAGGGGGTTAGTGACCACTAGGGGGGTCAGGGGAGGTCATCCCCGATTCCCTCTGGGGGTAATCTGGTCATTTAGGGCACTTTTTGGGGCCTTATTCGTGAAAAAACAAGGTCCAGGAAAAGTGCCCTAAATTCTAGCTACAAACGCATACTATTTTCCATTATCGGCGAAAGGCGCCCATCTCTCCTCGGCCGATAACCACGCCCCAGTTCCACCTTCGCCACGCCTCCGACACGCCCCCGTCAACTTTGCACGCTTCCGCGATGGAGTGCAGTTGAAAACGTCCAAAATCGGCTTTCCATTATACCGATTTTATTCGTTTTTGTGAGATAAACGTCTGTCTCCCGATTTGGGTCGAAATCTAGGCGTTTTTCTCTTTCAATTATAAGGTGGACAGTATGCCTAAGATTTTTAAAACATTTCACAGTGCTCTTATGAGAGACTCTTGGGAAAAATATTTTAAAACGGTATAGGAGGCATTGTCCCATTGTGAGTAAAAAAATATATAAAACAGTTAAAAGATGGGAAACAGGCTAAGATTAAATGGAGTACCCCAGGGACCTGTCCAAGAACCAGTGTTTAGAGATTTAAAAAGAAAGATTAAAAAAGGTGGGGGTGGACCAACAGGCTTGTTATGGATGAATGTATTGTGGAAAACAAATCGCCAAAATTATATTGGAAACAACCAATGTTTATTATCACAAAAAGGAATAAACCTACAAGGGCTTACTATAGGTCCCTAAATGACAAATATTAATAGAAGGACTCAAGTATACAAGAGAAGGACTTGACACGATGCCGGTGCTGTGTTTCGACATGATTGCCTGCATCAGGAGTCAAAAACTTCTAAAGCCACAGATAAAAACAATTAGCAATAAAACATATTTATAAATATAAAAACACACATGCATGCAAATTATAAGAGGAGGCAGCCATAAGAAAAACTGATATACCATAACTATATAGTACCCATTATAATGATTTCAAAATGTCTCAATTTGGTTCTAAAACTAATGCAAATGTTTGACACATAGGTATCTAAAAGGGTGAACATCTAATAAAATATAACCCTTATGATATATTAAAAAATATATATATAGATCATGTATATTATAAAA